>NC_091321.1:23269675-23272175 GCF_038502225.1 Cherax quadricarinatus
CTCTCCTCTCTTTTTTGTAGTGTCCCTTACGTGTTGGTACATGAAGTTTTCCAGTACCACCTCCATCATCTTATCCCTCCATGTATCTTGGCCCCCATGTGGCTCCAAGTTCTCCCAGTCGATCTCCTTGTGGTTAAAGTCGCCCATGATCAGGAGCTTTGCCCTGCATGCATGAGCTCTTCTGGCCACTGCAGCCAGTGTGTCAACCATCGCTCTATTGCTCTCGTCATACTCATGCCCTGGTCTCCTGATGTTCTGTGGTGGGTTATACATCACTGCAATTACCACCTTGGGACCTCCAGAGTGAAGCGTTCTCGCTATGTAATCACTTTCTTCTTCGTTGTCTCCTCTCTCCAGCTCATCAAAATTCCATCGGTGTTTGATCAGCAGTACCACTCCTCCACCCTCCCCCCCTATTCCTTCTGTCTTTCCTCAGGATCTGGTATCCCGTTGGAAAGATGGCATCTGTTATCATATCTGTAAGCTTGGTTTCTGTGAGCGCTATGATGTCCAGTGATGTCTCTGACTCTTTCGTGCCACTCCTCCCACTTGTTTGTTATTCCATCAGCGTTTGTGTACCATACCTTCAGTTTCCTTTCCAATACTGTGGTTTGGGGGGAGACCTGGTAGCATACTGTGGGATTCTATGATTGGGGGTTGGGTGGAAGCTCTGGGTATGGATTGTAGTGTGTGTTGGGATGGTGTGATAGGTTGTGGGGTCCTGAGGATAGTTGTGTGTGTGCTTGCCCTTGCTTCTCTGTTCTGCTCTGACTGACCTCTGCTGGTTCCATCCTTGTTTCCTTTCCTATCTTCTTTCATTTTTTTGTTCTCTCCCTCAGCTGCTGTCTCTCTGTTTGTGCTCTGTCTCTGTCTAGGAACACCTTCTTGTACTCTTCCGAGTTTTTCAACCTTGGTTTCTCTTGAAGGATCCTGTTCCTCACTGTTTCTGTCCTGAGAATCAGCTTGATCGGTCGGTTTCTCCCCTTCACGTACCCCCCTATTCTCTGAAAATTTACAATCTCGTCCATGTCTTCTCCCCCTATTTCCGTGATGATTTTCCCAATCTCCTTTCTTTCTTCCTGCCGTCTTTCAGTGTGTGTCTTTTCCTCTCTCTCCCGAAGCCCATGGATAAACACTGATTTTGCCCTTTCCTCCTCCCATTGTCTCTCCCTCTGTGACTCTGGTTCCTGTCTGTATATGGTCATTTTCTCCCTTGATTTTTCCAGTGGCTCTTGGTAGTATGGTTGTGCCTCAGCATTCGACTTATCTCCCTCTCTATCTGCACCCAGCTGCTCTTTCATTTTACTCCCTGACCCTTCTTTGTAGGCTGATATTACCTTAGCATAATTCATATCTCCTTCCTTCCTGTTCATCCTCTCAACTTCATATTCTGTGTCTTCTCTGGTCACTGCCCCTGAGACTTGCTTCAGCCTGTTTACCTCAAATTCTAGGACTCTTACCCTGTCTACTGCAGTTTCGACTTGTGCCTCCCATTTCTTTGTCTCCTTCTCCAACCTCTTTTCCCATTTCACAGAGAGGTCTTTCTCCATTTTTTCAGAAAGCTCTCCTAATTTTCTCTCCCATTCTTGCTCCATCCTTTTCCACTGCTCCTCCATCCATTCCTCCCTACCAATAGCATTGTCATCTGATCCCTGATTCCTACGAGTCCCAACCATTTTTTTTATAGTAGAGAGAAAGAGAGAGAGAGAAAGAGAGAGAGAGGGGGGAAAGGTAGGAGAGGGAGGGGGAGAGTGAAAAGGAAAAGGGGGAGAGAGTGAGAGAAAGAGAGAAGGAGAGAAGGGAAAGATAGGAGGGAGAGAGTGAGAAGGGAAGAGAGAGGAAGAGAGAGGAAGAGAGAAAGAGAGAGAGAGAGAAGAGAGAGAGGAAGATAGAGATGAAGAGAGAAAAATAGGAAGAGAGGAAGAAAAGAGGAAAAGAGAGAGAGGAGGAAGAGAGAGAGGAAGAGAGAGAAAGGGAGAAAGAGAGAGGAAAAGAGAGAGGAATAGAGAGGGAGAGAAAGAGGAAGAGAGAGAGAGGAAGAGACAAAGAGTAAGAGAAAGAGAGAGAAGAATAGAGAGAGAATAGAGAGAGAGAGAGAGGAAGAGAGGAAAAGCGACAAAGAGACAGAGAGAGAAGGAAGGGTTAGAGGGTCAATTCACATAAAGGTGTGAAATCCTGTATGTGTGTGTATTTGTGTGTGTGTGTGTGTGCACGCGTGCTACAGCTATTCAAGTGCCTAACAGCAGATCCTGTCCTCACTTAGTGTGTGTGTGTATGCGTGCATTTATGTAAGCAGTCCTTATTTGCCTCATATGTACTACATATGTTTTGCAAATGTACCTTATCTCTTGGTTCCCACTGTACTGTCTTGTGTGCCTAAAATTACGTAAATTCGCATAAAGGTGTGAAATCCTGTATATGTGTGTGTGTGTGTGTTTGTGTGTGTTTGTGTGTGTGTGTGTGTGTGTGTGTGTGTGTGTGTGTGTGTGTGTTGTGCATA
>NC_091321.1:23289675-23337175 GCF_038502225.1 Cherax quadricarinatus
TTTTCTAGGCTATTCCACTGCCTTACAACTCTATGACTGAAGAAATACTTCCTACTATCTCTCTGACTCATTTGTGTCTTCAACTTCCAATTGTGGCCTCTTGTTTCTGTGTCCCCTCCCTGGAACATCCTGTCTTTGTCCACCTTGTCTATTCCACGCAGTATTTTATATGTCGTTATCATGTCTCCCCTGACCCTCCTGTCCTCCAGTGTCGTCAGGCCGATTTCCCTTAATCTTTCTTCATAGGACATTCCCCTTAGCTCTGGAACTAACCTTGTCGCAAACCTTTGTACTTTCTCTAGTTTCTTGACGTGCTTTATCAAGAGCGGGTTCCAAACAGGTGCTGCACACTCCAGTATGGGCCTGACATACACGGTGTACAGTGTCTTGAACGATTCCTTACTAAGGTATCGGAATGCTGTTCTCAGGTTTGCCAGGCGCCCATATGCTGCAGCAGTTATCTGATTGATGTGTGCTTCCGGAGACATGCTCGGTGTTATACTCACCCCAAGATCTTTCTCCTTGAGTGAGGTTTGCAGTCTTTGGCCACGTAGCCTATACTCTGTCTGTGGTCTTCTGTGCCCTTCCCCTATCTTCATGACTTTGCATTTGGCAGGATTAAATTCGAGAAGCCATTTGCTGGACCAGGTGTCCAGTCTGTCCAGGTCTCTTTGAAGTCCTGCCTGGTCCTCATCAGATTTAATTCTCCTCATTAACTTCACATCATCTGCAAACAGGGACACTTCTGAGTCTAACCCTTCCATCATGTCGTTCACATATACCATACTGGTCCTAGGACCGACCCGTGTGGGACCCCGCTCGTCACAGGTGCCCACTGTGATACATCATTACGTACCATGACTCGTTGTTGCCTCCCTGTCAGGTATTCTCTGATCCATTGCAGTGCCCTTCCTGTTATATGCGCCTGATGCTCTAGCTTCTGCACTAATCTCTTGTGAGGAACTGTGTCAAAGGCCTTCTTGCCGTCCAAGAAGATGCAATCAACCCACCCCTCTCTCTCGTGTCTTACTTCTGTTATTTTATCATAAAACTCCAGAAGGTTTGTGACACAGGATTTGCCTTCCGTGAATCCGTGCTGGTTGGCATTTATACTCTTTTTCCGTTCCAGGTGCTCCACCACTCTCCTCCTGATAATCTTCTCCATAATTTTGCATACTATACACGTCAATGACACAGGTCTATAGTTTAGTGCCTCTTTTCTGTCTCCTTTTTGAAAAATGGGAACTACATTTGCCGTCTTCCATACCTCAGGTAGTTGTCCAGTTTCCAGGGACGTGTTGAAGATTGTGGTAAGTGGCATGCACAACATATCTGTTCCCTCTCTAAGGACCCACGGGGAGATGTTGTCCGGTTCCATTGCCTTTGAGGTATCGATGTCCCTTAGCAGTTTCTTCACCTCCTCCTCATCTGTATGTATGTCGTCCAACACTTGTTGGTGTATTCCTTGCTGGTGTCCCCATCTGGTCTGTCCCCCCAGAGTCCTTCCTGTCTCTACTGTAAATACTTCCTTAAATCTCGTGTTGAGCTCCTCACATACCTCTTGATCGTTTCTTGTGAGTTCTCCACCTTCTTTCCTCAGCCTTATCACCTGGTCCTTGACTGTTGTCTTCCTCCTAATGTGGCTATACAGCAGTTTCTGGTCAGATTTGACTTTCGATGCTATGTCGTTTTCATACTGTCGCTGGGCCTCCCTCCTTATCTGTGCATACTCGTTTCTGGCTCTTCTACTAATCTCCTTGTTTTCCTGGGTCCTATGCCTCCTGTACCTTTTCCATTCTCTGTTGCACTTAGTTTTTGCCTCCCTACACCTTCGGGTAAACCAAGGACTCGTTTTGGTCTTCCTATTATTTCTGTTTCCCTTGGGAACAAAACTTTCCTCTGCCTCCTTGCACTTTGTTGCCACATATTCCATCATCTCGTTTACTGATTTTCCTACCATTTCTCTGTCCCACTGAACCTCCTGCAGGAAGTTTCTCATACCTGTGTAGTCCCCCCTTTTATAGTCTGGCCTGTCCCCTTCAGTTCCTGTTACCTTCTCCACTTGTAACTCTACTATATAGTCAAAACTCAGAACCACGTGATCGCTAGCTCCAAGGGGCCTCTCGTAAGTGATGTCCTCAATGTCTGTACTGCTCAGGGTGAACACAAGATCCAGTCTTGCTGGCTCATCCTCCCCTCTCTCTCTGGTTGTGTCCCTGACATGTTGATGCATGAGGTTTTCAAGTACCATATCCATCATCTTGGCTCTCCATGTTTCGGGACCCCCATGTGGCTCCAGGTTTTCCCAGTCGATCTCCCTGTGGTTGAAATCGCCCATTACCAGTAACTTTGCTCTGCTCGAGTGTGTGTGTGTGTGTGTGTGTAATATAGGTAGATACCACCTCTAGAACTGAACTGGGGACCCTCATCCTCAGAGAAAACAATAAACCTACCTCAGGGAAAACTCAAGGTTCTCCCCGTATATTCTATATTCTATGTGAACTTTATTAAAAGACAGAATACACTGACAAAACACAAACATGAATACATTGGTACAATAAATCAAAGATTATGAATCTCGTCCAGCTCATCCGAAGCCGGACGCGAGCCAAGTATGTATTTCCCCTCTAGATGGCCATGCTGAGGCGCTGGAACATGAAAGTGGCTGCCCTTGGGTCCCTGGTGGTGTCGATGAGTCTGGGACCAAGTTCTTTAAGGAAACGTGTTGCATTTTTTCCCCATGATCCCAAGGTCTCTGATCCCACTGGGACAAACTGATACTGTTGGCTTATGTCCCTGTACTTGCCGATCTTGTACTCTTCCCTGTGATCAGCAGCTCCTCCCTGTCGTCCGACACTGTGATGGATGTAGGTGTCAGCCAGCGTCGACACACAGGTATAGTCCCATGCTAAGAGCTTGACATTCTTCCTAGGATTGATGGTGATCCCATCGGGGCAGTTTGCTGGGCTGTGGTTATTGTTGGCTTCTAGTCGACATGACTTAAGAAATCGTAATGACACGATTGCAAATAAACCATACCCCCGGCCGGGATTGAACCCGCGGTCATAGAGTCTCAAAACTCCAGCCCGTCGCGTTAGCCACTAGACCAGCTAGCCACAATAAGATTCATCCAACTAGGTATATTTCTAAACCATAGGAAAGTTAGCACAGGCACCTCTGTGACCACAAATGCAAGTTTTTACAGACGAATCTCCAGCTAGCGTGGCCGTGACGAACTCTAGCTCAAGTCCCTTCACTGCCGTCAACATGACTTAAGAAATCGTAATGACACGATTGCAAATAAACCATACCCCCGGCCGGGATTGAACCCGCGGTCATAGAGTCTCAAAACTCCAGCCCGTCGCGTTAGCCACTAGACCAGCTAGCCACAATAAGATTCATCCAACTAGGTATATTTCTACACCATAGGAAAGTTAGCACAGGCACCTCTGTGACCACAAATGCAAGTTTTTACAGACGAATCTCCAGCTAGCGTGGCCGTGACGAACTCTAGCTCAAGTCCCTTCACTGCCGTCAACATGACTTAAGAAATCGTAATGACACGATTGCAAATAAACCATACCCCCGGCCGGGATTGAACCCGCGGTCATAGAGTCTCAAAACTCCAGCCCGTGGTTTATTTGCAATCGTGTCATTACGATTTCTTAAGTCATGTTGACGGCAGTGAAGGGACTTGAGCTAGAGTTCGTCACGGCCACGCTAGCTGGAGATTCGTCTGTAAAAACTTGCATTTGTGGTCACAGAGGTGCCTGTGCTAACTTTCCTATGGTGTAGAAATATACCTAGTTGGATGAATCTTATTGTGGCTAGCTGGTCTAGTGGCTAACGCGACGGGCTGGAGTTTTGAGACTCTATGACCGCGGGTTCAATCCCGGCCGGGGGTATGGTTTATTTGCAATCGTGTCATTACGATTTCTTAAGTCATGTTGACGGCAGTGAAGGGACTTGAGCTAGAGTTCGTCACGGCCACGCTAGCTGGAGATTCGTCTGTAAAAACTTGCATTTGTGGTCACAGAGGTGCCTGTGCTAACTTTCCTATGATGTAGAAATATACCTAGTTGGATGAATCTTATTGTGGCTAGCTGGTCTAGTGGCTAACGCGACGGGCTGGAGTTTTGAGACTCTATGACCGCGGGTTCAATCCCGGCCGGGGGTATGGTTTGGTTGGCTTCTAGTGATCGGGGCTCTCTCTCGGCTGGGGATTCAGCTGGAGCAAGGCTTCTTTTTATGATGTCGTTGACTTCATTGTGTCTTGCATGCCAGCCCTTGGTTTTGGAACAGTTAAGACCATGTAAACCATATTGGTCGGATTGCGCATCACCGCATATACACGTATATTCCCGGTGAATTGAGGCAGCAAGGCGGAGAGCCACTGCCACATGGAGGGTCTTAGGGGCAAGGTGTGTTCCAATTGCCGAAATGGTAACTGTTTGGAGGAAGTCCCCGGCGTGAGGTGCACTCACAGCCTGGAGATGGGCAGTCTTGCTGTCTGATGTTACAGCCCTAAACATGTGGGCAAGCACCTTTTCAGCGATGGGGCCATCCCAACTTGACTGTAGGCCAGTGCTGCACTAGGTTTTGGTGCTGGAGCAGCAAGTCTCCAGTTCAGAGATGACACTGGCGTAGCTAGGGGTCCTGTATTCCTGCTGAGTCACTGAGGTTGTCCGGAAGAATTTTTATTAACTCGTTTGATGCTACAGAAGAGGATAGGAAAGCTGGTACTTCTAGCCCCACAAGCCTGACTGGAAGTGAGGCTTGCAACCACTGTCCATCTTCGAGGGAAAGACTCAATACACTCTCTAGCATGGTCTTAAGGAGTCATATTCCTTGAGTTTCGGACTGCTGAAGGCTGGGGAGCATCTCAGAAAGTAGGTAAGTTTTGGTTTGACAGGCACCTGGTGAGTAGGTAGAAGGTAATCATGTGTATCGATGCCTTTCATCCTGCCTTCCATCGTCCTGAGGTTTGAGATTTTTTTTGTCTAGGATCAGATCAATGGCACTGGGCCCAAGAGGAGCACCAAGGAGAGTGCTCTGGTAAAAACAGGTCTAATATTCTGGATCATTTGTCGATTGGTAGAAACTATTTTACATTTCACATATTTCACACACACACACAGACACAGACACACACACACACACACATACAGAAACACGCACAGCTCTCTCTCTCTCTCTCTCCTCTCTCTCTCTCTCTCTCTCTCTCTCTCTCTCTCTCTCTCTCTCTCTCTCTCTCTCTCTATATATATATATATATATATATATATATATATATATATATATATATATATATATATATATATATATATATATATATATATATATATATATATATATACAAACATGTACTAATTTGGTATACAGAGTAGAATGTTTTTCGTATCTGAATTAGTTTTAAAACTGAGTGCGCTTGTGTGTGAAGGTGTAGTGAAGATATTAGTGGTGGGAGTGTTCAACCTGAGGTTAATAAGGTGGAGGGAGGGAGGCTGGTGTTGAATCTAGGGTAAAATGTATTAAGCGGGATAATATAACCATAGAGCTGGTGATGATGATGATAGTAGTGAAGGTGATGATGAAGGTGGTAGCGATGGTGATGGTGAAGGAGGTAGTAGTGGTGAGGATGGAGATTGTCGAGTGATAAGTTGGTGAGTTGACGGGTGAAACCGACCTTCCAGCTGGACCAACGAGACCGACCTTCCGGCTAGACCACTGAGATGGACCTTCCAGCTGGACCACTGAGGCCGACCTTCCTGGCGGCCGACCACTCTGGAACCTACTTCACAAGTCAGCTTGCCTGCCTACAACACATACTCTTGCGACACCCCCCACCAGCCCCATACTTCACTTCTCAGTGATATAATCCCCTCAAGGAAGGTTCCTTGATGTTGCTGAGGGGCTCTTGATTTAGGGAATTGGATCTGTGCTCCAGTTCCCCGAATTAAGCCTGAATGCCTTCCACATCCCCCCCCCAGGCGCTGTATAATCCTCCGGGTTTAGCGCTTCCCCTTGATTATAATAATAATCAGTGATATAATACTATAACCTGAACACGAAGTAGCAGTCATCAACACAAGGACAGCTTGATTCCTAGAAACACTGTTGTACATGCTACTATACACACTTATATTCTACTATACAAACTGCTATACATGCTACTATACACACTACTATACATGCTACTATATACAGTGCTATACATGCTTCCATACACACAGCTATACAGCTACTATACACACTGCTATACATGCTACTATATACAGTGCTATACATGCTTCCATACACACAGCTATACAGCTACTATACACACTGCTATACATGCTACTATATACAGTGCTATACATGCTTCCATACACACAGCTATACAGCTACTATACACACTGCTATACATGCTACTATATACAGTGCTATACATGCTTCCATACACACAGCTATACAGCTACTATACACACTGCTATACATGCTACTATATACAGTGCTATACATGCTTCCATACACACAGCTATACAGCTACTATACACACTGCTATACATGCTACTATATACAGTGCTATACATGCTTCCATACACACAGCTATACAGCTACTATACACACTGCTATACATGCTACTATATACAGTGCTATACATGCTTCCATACACACAGCTATACAGCTACTATACACACTGCTATACATGCTACTATATACAGTGCTATACATGCTTCCATACACACAGCTATACAGCTACTATACACACTGCTATACATGCTACTATATACAGTGCTATACATGCTTCCATACACACAGCTATACAGCTACTATACACACTGCTATACATTCTACTATACACACTACTATAACAACTATATGTAGTCAAAGACAGAACAGAAAAAATAAAATGGATTCGTTACTAAAAATTGTGGATGGGATGATACAAAAACTTTGCTGATACCGATACCGCAACTAAATTTTAGGCCGATATCGATACCGTCAAAATTACCCGATACTCACCAATATCGATACTTATACTGCACCATCAATAACAGCCGAAACCACTGATACTCAAACCAATACCTTGGTACATCCTTACTATAAATTGCTGTATAATTATATCAGTGTATTCCAACAGAGAGTTGCCGACTTGATATTCAGGATTCCTCCTATGCGTTCAACTCGAGTTGAACTCGAGTTCATCTCCAGTAAGTGCAAGGTTATGACGATTGGGGAAAGGGCGAGAAAACCAGACACGGCGAACATACTCTGTTGGAATGAAGGCTGCGGACGTCACATAAGGAAAAATTATCTTGAGAAAGCCTAGGTAGCACAGTGCCGAGCACATCGCCGGAGAGACACATTAACAAAGCACATCGCTAGAGCGACACATCAAAAAAGCACATCGCTGGAGGGACACATCAACAAAGCACATCGCTAGAGCGACACATCAACAAAGCACATCGCCGGAGGGACACATCAACAAAGAACATCGCCGGAGGGACACATCAACAAAGCACATCGCCGGAGGGACACATCAACAAAGAACATCGCCGGAGGGGCACATCAACAAAGAACATCGCCGGAGGGACACATCAACAAAGCACATCGCCGGAGGGACACATCAACAAAGAACATCGCCGGAGGGACACATCAACAAAGAACCTCGCCGGAGGGACACATCAACAAAGCACATCGCCGGAGGGACACATCAACAAAGAACATCGCCGGAGGGACACATCAACAAAGAACATCGCCGGAGGGACACATCAACAAAGCACATCGCCGGAGGGACACATCAACAAAGAACATCGCCGGAGGGACACATCAACAAAGAACATCGCCGGAGGGACACATCAACAAAGAACATCGCCGGAGGGACACATCAACAAAGCACATCGCCGGAGGGACACATCAACAAAGAACATCGCCGGAGGGACACATCAACAAAGAACATCGCCGGAGGGACACATCAACAAAGCACATCGCCGGAGGGACACATCAACAAAGAACATCGCCGGAGGGACACATCAACAAAGCACATCGCCGGAGGGACACATCAACAAAGAACATCGCCGGAGGGACACATCAACAAAGCACATCGCCCCAGGGACACATCAAAGCACATCGCTAGAGCGACACATCAACAAAGCACATCGCCGGAGAGACACATTAACAAAGAACATCGCCGGAGGGACACATCAACAAAGCACATCGCTGGAGGGACACATCAACAAAGCACATCGCTAGAGCGACACATCAACAAAGCACATCGCCGGAGAGACACATCAACAAAGCACATCGCCGGAGGGACACATCAACAAAGCACATCGCTGGAGGGACACATCAACAAAGAACATCGCTGGAGGGACACATCAACAAAGCACATCGCTGGAGGGACACATCAACAAAGAACATCGCTGGAGGGACACATCAACAAAGAACATCGCTGGAGGGACACATCAACAAAGAACATCGCTGGAGGGACACATCAACAAAGAACATCGCTAGAGCGACACATCAACAAAGAACATCGCTGGAGGGACACATCAACAAAGAACATCGCTGGAGGGACACATCAACAAAGAACATCGCTAGAGGGACACATCAACAAAGAACATCGCTGGAGGGACACATCAACAAAGAACATCGCCGGAGGGACACATCAACAAAGAACATCGCCGGAGGGACACATCAACAAAGAACATCGCCGGAGGGACACATCAACAAAGAACATCGCCGGAGGGACACATCAACAAAGAACATCGCCGGAGAGACACATCAACAAAGCACATCGCTAGAGCGACACATCAACAAAGAACATCGCTGGAGGGACACATCAACAAAGAACATCGCTGGAGGGACACATCAACAAAGAACATCGCTGGAGGGACACATCAACAAAGAACATCGCTGGAGGGACACATCAACAAAGAACATCGCTAGAGCGACACATCAACAAAGAACATCGCTGGAGGGACACATCAACAAAGAACATCGCTGGAGGGACACATCAACAAAGAACATCGCTGGAGGGACACATCAACAAAGAACATCGCTGGAGGGACACATCAACAAAGAACATCGCCGGAGGGACACATCAACAAAGAACATCGCCGGAGGGACACATCAACAAAGAACATCGCCGGAGGGACACATCAACAAAGAACATCGCCGGAGAGACACATCAACAAAGCACATCGCTAGAGCGACACATCAACAAAGAACATCGCCGGAGGGACACATGTCAAGTCATTCAGGGACCTTCAAACAACGTGCCAGGCTTGTCCTGGAGTCTGCACCACCAACATTGTACTTACATTTTACAGAGCATGAAAGTGGTTGAAATTAAAACGTGTGCAACGAGGCCAACTCTGGAGCTAAGAGAAAGTAGCTACGAGGAGAGGCTAAAGGAACCAACCCTGATGACTGCAGAGGAAGAACCAGGATGACTGGATAATAACAGTAAAGGAAGAACCAGGATGACTGGATAATAACAGTAAAGGAAGAACCAGGATGACTGGATAACAACACAGTAGAGGAAGAACTAGGATGACTGGATAATAACAGGGATAGATTACTTGAAAGGAGGAAAGTGGTACACACGGGGCTCAAGTTGGAAGTTAAAAGTTGTGGAGAGTCATAGGGATGTCAAAACCTACTTCTTCAGCTTCATGTAAAATTAGGATGTGGAATGACCTGGATGAAGAATTAGTGGAAGCAGTCCTAATACATAGTTTTAAGAATAGATATGACAAAGGGTGAATCTGGCAAGCAGAAACTTGAGAAACAGGGCCAAGAGCTAAGACTCGACCCCGACAACCACACATAAGTACATGAACACACACACACAAAGAAGTGTCCCTGTTTGTAGATGCTGTGGAGTTAATGAGGAGAATTAAATCAGATGCGGACCAGACAGATCTATATAGAGACCTGGACAGGCTGGACACGTAGTCCAGCAACTGGCTCCTAGAATTTAACCCCGCCAAATGCAAAGTCATGAAGCTCGGAGAAGGGTAAAGAAGACCGCAGACAGAGTATAGGCTAGGCGGCCAAAGACTCCAAACCTCACTCAAGGAGAAAGATCTAGGGGTGAGTATAATACCGAGTACGTCGCCAGAAGCACACAATAAGCAGATAACGGCTGCGGCATATAGGCGCTTGGCAAACCTGAGAATAGCGTTCCGGTACCTCAGTAAGGAATCGTTCAAGACTTTATACACTGTGTACGTCAGGCCCATACCGGAGTACAGCAGCATCAGTTTGGAGCTCACATCTGGTCAAACACGTCAAGAAATTAGAGAAAGTGCAAAGAGTTGCAACAAGGCTGGTTCCAGAGTTAAAAAGAATGTCCTACGAAGAAAGGTTAAGGGAAATCGGTTTGACGACACTGGAGGGTCAGGGGAGACATGATAACGACATACAAAATATTGCGTGGAACAGACAAGGTGGACAGAGACAGGATGTTCCAGAGATGTGACACAGAAACAAGGGGTCACAATTGGAAGTGATGACTCATATGAGTCAAAGGGATGTTAAGAATTATTTCTTCAGCCACAGAGTTGTTAGGAAGTGGAATAGTCTGGCAAGCGATGTAGTGGAGGCAGGAACCATACATACTTTTAAAACGATGTATGATAAAGCTCATGGAGCAGGGAGAGGGAGGACCCAGTAGCGGTCAGTGAAGAGGCGGGGCCAGGAGCTGAGTATCGACCCCTGCAACCACAATTAGGTGAGGTGAGTACACAGACACAGACACAGACACAGACACACACACACACACACACACACACACACACACACACACACACACACACAAGAAGAGCTGCTAAGAAGCTGCTCAGTAACCTTGGTACCTCGAAGGCGATGGGAGGGACCGGACATCTCCTCGTGGGTCCTTAGAGAAGGAGCAGAGATGCTGTGCGTGCCACTAACCACAATCTTCAATACATCCCTTGAAACTGGGGAACTACCTGAGGTATGGAAGACGGCAAATGTAGTCCCCATTTTTAAGAAAGGAGACAGAAACAAGGCATTAAACTACAGACCAGTGTCTCTGACGTGTATAGTATGCAAAGTCATGGAGAAGATTATCAGGAGGAAAATGGTGGAGCACCTGGAACGGAACAAGATTATAAACGACAACCAGCATGGATTCATGGAAGGAAAATCCTGTGTCACAAACCTTCTGGAGTTTTATGACAAGGTAACAGAAGTAAGACACGAGAGAGAGGGGTGGGGTGATTGCATTTTCCTGGACTGCAGGTAGGCCTTCAACACAGTTCCTCACAAGAGATCAGTGCAGAAGCTGGAGGATCAGGCGCATATAACAGGAAGGGCACTGCAATGGATCAGAGAATACCTGACAGGGAGGCAACAACGAGTCATGGTACGTGAAGAGGTATCACAGTGGGTGCCTGTGACGATCGGGGCCCCACAGGGGTCAGTCCTAGGACCAGTGCTATTTTTGATATATGTGAATGACATGATGGAAGGGATAGACTCAGAAATGTCTCTGTTCGCATATAATGTGAAGTTAATGAGAAGAATTAAATAAGATGAGGCTCAGGCAGGACTACAAAGAGACCTGGACAGGCTGGACACCTGGTCCAGCAACTGGCTTCTCGAATTCAACACTGCCAAATGTAAAGTTATGAAGACTGGGGAAGGGAAAAGAAGACCGCAGACAAAATATAGGCTAGGTGCACAAAGAGTGCAAACCTCACTCAAGGAGAGAGATCTTGGGGTGACCATAACACCGAGCACGTCTCCGGAGGCACACTTCAACCAGATAACTTCTGCAGCATATGGGTGTCTGGCAAACCTGAGAATATCGTTCCGATACCTTAGTAAGGAATCGTTCAAAACATTGTACACTGTGTACGTCAGGCCCATACTGGAGTATGCAGTACCAGTTTGGAGCCCACATCTGGTCAAGAATGTCAAGAAATTAGAGAAAGTACAAAGGTTTGCAACAAGGCTAGTTCCGGAGCTCAGGGGAATGTCCTACGATGAAAGGTTGATGGGTATCGGACTGACGACACTGGAAGACAGGAGGGTCAAGGGGGACATGATAACGACATACAAAATACTGCGTGGAATAGAAAAGGTGGACAGAGACAGGATGTCCTAGAGAGGGGACACAAAAACAAGGAGTCATAATTGGAAGCTGAAGACTCAGACGAGTCACAGGGACGTAAGGAAGTATTTCTTCAGTCATAGAGTCGTCAGGAAGTGGAACAGCCTAGCAAGTGATGTAGTGGAGGCAGGAACCATACATAGCTTTAAGACGAGGTATGACAAGGAAGCAGAGAGAGTGAGGACCTAGCAGCGATCAGTGAAGAGGAGGGGCCAAGAGTTGAGTCTCTACCCCTGCAACCACAATTAGGTGAGTACACACATACACACACGCACACAAACGCACGCGCGCACACACACACACACACACACACACACACACACACACACACACACACACACACACACACACACACGCACACACACACACACGCACACACACACACACACACACACACACACACACACACACACCATGCACACACACACACACACACACACACACACACACACACACACACACACACACACACACACACCATACACACACACACACACACAGACACACACACACATATCAGCCTGCCAAGAAGGGCCAATAAGTCAAAGGGGAGAGCAGCTGGGTGCAGATGGAGAGGGTGATAGGTCAAATGCAGAGGCACAACCATACTACCAAGAGCAACTGGAAAAAACAAGGGAGAAAATGACCACGTACAGACAGTAACCAGAATCACAAAGGGAGAGGCAATGGGATGAGGAAAGGGCAAAATCAGTGTTTATCCATGGGCTTCAGGAGAGAGAGGAAAGGACACACACTGAAAGACGGCAGGCAGAAAGAAAGGAGATTCAGAACATCATCACAGAAATAGGTGAAGAAGATATGAACGAGGTTGTAAATTTTCAGAGAATAGGGGGGTACCTGAAGGGGAGAAAACGACTGATCAAGCTGACTCTCAGGACAGAAACAGTGTGGAACAGGATCCTCCAAGACAAACCCCGGTTGAAGTACTCGGAAGAGTACAAGAGGGTGTTCCTAGACAGAGAAAGAAAACAAACAGAACGACAGCAGCTGAGGGAGAGGACAAAAAAGCGAAAGGAGCTAGGAAAGGAGACAAGGACGGAACCAGCAGAGGTCAATCAGAGCAGGACAGAGCAGCAAGGGCAAGCACACACAGAACCATCCTCAGAACCCCACAACATATCACACCATCCCAACACTACAATCTACAATCCATACTCACAGCTTCCACCCAACACCCAGCTATAGAATCCCACAGTATGCTACCTGGTCTCCCACCCTCACAAGCCCCCCAAACCACAGTGTTGGAGAGGAAACTGAACGTATGGTACACAAACACTGATGGAATAACAAATAAGTGGGAGGAGTGGCATGAAAGAGTCAAAGAGGCATCACTGGACATCATAGCTCTCACAGAAACCAAGCTTACAGGTATGATAACAGATGCCATCTTTCCAACGGGATACCAGATCCTGAGGAAAGACAGAGGGAACAGGGGGGTGGAGGAGTGGCACTGCTGATCAAACATCGATGGAATTTTGATGAGCTGGAGGAGACAGCGGAAAAGCAAGCGATTACATAGCAGGAATACTTCACACTGGATTTCTCTAAGTGGTAACTGCAGTGATGTATAACCCACCACAGAACAGCAGGAGGCCAAGGCAAGAGTATGATGAGAGCAATAGAGCGATGGTTGACACACTGGCTGCAGTGGCCAGAAGAGCTCATGGGTGACTTTAACCACAAGAAAATCGATTGGAGAACTTGGAGCCACATGGGGGCCAAGATTCATGGAGGGCTAAGATGATGGAGGTGGTACTGGAAAACTTCATGTACCAACACGTAAGGAACACTACAAGAGAGAGAGGAGAGGATGAACCAGCAAGACTGGACCTAGTATTCACCTTGAGTAGTGCAGATATTGAGGACATCACATACGAAACACCCCTTGGGGCCAGCGATCATGTGGTTTTAAGCTTCGAATACACAGTAGAGCAACAAGTGGACGGGGAAGCAGGAAGGCTAGGGCGAATTAAGCCAAACTACAAGAAAGGGGACTATGTGGGAATGAGGAACTTCCTGAATGGGGTTCAGTGGGACAGAGAACTGGGAGGGAAGCCAGTTAATGAGATGATTGAATATGTAACAACCATGTGCAAGGAGGCTGAGAAGAGGTTTGTACCCAAGGGTAACAGGAATAATGAAAAAGCCAGGATAAGCCCATGGTTCACCCAAAGGTGCAGGGAGGCAAAAACCAAGTATGCTAGGGAATGGAAGAAATATAGAAGGCAAAGGATCCAGGAGAATAAGGAGAGCAGTCGTAGAGCCAGAAATGAATATGCACAGATAAGAAGGGAGGCCCAATGACAATATGAAAACGACATTGCAGCGAAAGCCAAATCTGATCTGAAGCTGTTATACAGCCACATCAGGAGGGAAACAACAGTCAAGGACCAGGTAATCAGGCTAAGGAAGGAAGGAGGAGAGACAACAAGAAATGACTGTGAAGTATGTGAGGAACTCAACAAGAGATTCAAAGAAGTGTTCACAGAGGAGACAGAAGGGGCTCCAGAAAGACAGAGAGGTGGGGTACACCACCACGTGCTGGACACAGTACACACAACCGAGGAAGAAGTGAAGAGGCTTCTGAGTGAGCTAGATACCTCAAAAGCAATGGGGCCCGATAACATCTCTCCATGAGTCCTGAGAGAGGGAGCAGAGGTGCTATGTGTACCCCTAACAACAATATTCAATACATCTATCGAAACAGGGAGATTGCGTGAGGCATGGAAGACTGGAAATGTAGCCCCAATCCTTAAAAAAGGAGACAGACATGAAGCACTAAACTACAGAGTCATGGAGAAGATTATCAGGAGAAGAGTGGTGGAACACCTAGAAAGGAATGATCTCATCAACAGCAGCCAACATGGTTTCAGGGATGGGAAATCCTGTCTCACAAACCTACTGGAGTTCTATGACATGGTGACAGCAGTAAGGCAAGAGAGAGAGAGGTGGGTAGATTGCATTTTCTTGGACTGCAAGAAGGCGTTTGACACAGTTCCACACAAGAGATTAGTGCAAAAACTGGAGGATCAAGCAGGGATAACAGGGAAGTCACTACAATGGATCAGGGAATACTTGTCAGGAAGACAGCAGCGAGTCATCGTACGTGGCTAGATGTCAGAGTGGGCACCTGTGATCAGCGGGGTCCCACAGGGGTCAGTCCAAGGACCAGTGCTGTTTCTGGTATCTGTGAACGACATGATGGAAGGAATAGACTCCGAAGTGTCCCTGTGTGCAAATGACGTGAAGTTGATGAGAAGAATTCATTCGATCGAAGACCAGGCAGAACTACAAGGGGATCTGGACAGGCTGCAGACCTGGTTCAGCAATTGGCTCCTGGAGTTCAACCCCACCAAGTGAAAAGTCATGAAGATTGGGGAAGGGCAAAGAAGACCGCAGACGGAATACAGTCTAGGGGGCCAGAGACTACAAACCTCACTCAAGGAAAAAGATCTTGGGGTGAATATAACACCAGGCACATCCCCTGAAGCGCACATCAACCAAATAACTGCTGCAGCATATGGGCGCCTAGCAAACCTCAGAACAGCATTCCGACATCTTAATAAGGAATCGTTCAGGACCCTGTACGCCGTGTACGTTAGGCCCATATTGGAGTATGCGGCACCATTCTGGAACCCACACCTAGCCAAGCACGTAAAGAAACTAGAGAAAGTGCAATGGTTTGAAACAAGACTAGTCCCAGAGCTAAGAGGTATGTCCTACGAGGAGAGGTTAAGGGAAATCAACCTGACGACACTGGAGGACAGGAGATGGGGGGACATAATAACGACATACAAAATACTAAGAGGAATTGACAAGGTGGACAAAGACAGGATGTTCCAGAGATGGGACACAGCAACAAGGGGACACAGTTGGAAGTTGAAGACACAGATGAATCACAGGGATGTTAGGAAGTACTTCTTCAGCCACAGAGTAGTCAGGAAGTGGAATAGTTTGGGAAGCGATGTAGTGGAGGCAGAATCCATACAAAACTTTAAGAAGAGGTATGATAAAGCTCACGGTTCAGGGAGAGTGACCTACTAGCGACCAGTGAAGAGGCGGGACCAGGAGCTTGGAATCGACCCCTGCAACCTCAACTAGGTGAGTACAACTAGGTGAGTGCACACACACACACCATACTCGCACACAAACACACACACACGCTGATGACGTTAGCTACATACATATTCAATGCGAAAGCCGAATAATATTAGTAATAACAATAATTGCGGGTTTTCCCTGTGTGTGTGTACTCACCTGTTTGTGGTTGCAGGGGACGAATCATAGCTTCTGGCCCCGCCTCTTCACTGATCGCTACTGGTGTGTGTGTGTGTGTGTGTGTGTGTGTGTGTGTGTGTGTGTGTGTGTGTGTGTGTGTGTGTGTGTGTGTGTGTGTGTGTGTGTGTTTGTGTGTGTGTGTGTGTGTATGTGTGTGTGTGTGTGTGTGTGTGTGTGTGTGTGTGTGTGTGTGTGTGTATGTGTTTGTGTGTGTGTGTGTGTGTGTATGTGTGTGTGTGTGTGTGTATGTGTGTGTGTGTGTGTGTGTGTGTGTGTGTGTGTGTGTGTGTGTGTGTGTGTGTGTGTGTGTGTGTTTGTGTTTTGTGTTTGTGTGTCTGTGTTGTGTGCGCGTGTGTGTGTGTTGTGCGTGTGTGTGTGTGTACTCACCTAGTTGAGATTGCAGGGGTCGAGTCCAAGCTCCTGGCCCCGCCTCTTCACTGGTCGCCACTAGGTCACTCTCCCTGAACCATGAGCTTTATCGTACCTCTGCTTAAAGCTATGTATGGATCCTGCCTCCAGTACATCGCTTCCCAAACTATTCCACTTCCTGACTACTCTGTGGCTGAAGAAATACTTCCTAACATCCCTTTGATTCATCTGTGTCTTCAGCTTCCAACTGTGTCCCCGTGTTGCTGTGTCCAGTCTCTGGAACATCCTGTCTTTGTCCACCTTGTCAATTCCTCTCAGTATTTTGTAAGTCGTTATCATGTCCCCCCTATCTCTCCTGTCCTCCAGTGTCGTCAGGTTGATTTCCCTTAACCTCTCCTCATAGGACATACCTCTTAACTCTGGGACTAGTCTTGTTGCAAACCTTTGCACTTTCTCTAGTTTCTTTACATGCTTGGCTAGGTGTGGGTTCCAAACTGGTGCCGCATACTCTAATATGGGCCTAACGTACACGGTATACAGGGTCCTGAATGATTCCTTATTAAGATGTCGGAATGCTGTTCTGAGGTTTGCTAGGCGCCCATATGTTGCTGCAGTTATTTGGTTGATGTGCGCTTCAGGAGATGTGCCTGGTGTTATACTCACCCCAAGATCTTTTTCCTTGAGTGATGTTTGTAGTCTCTGGCCCCCAAGAATGTACTCCGTCTGCGGTCTTCTTTGCCCTTCCCCAATCCTCATGACTTTGCACTTCGTGGGATTGAACTCCAGGAGCCAGTTGCTGGACCAGGTCTGCAGCCTGTCCAGATCCCTTTGTAGTTCTGCCTGGTCTTCGATCGAATGAACTCTTCTCATCAACTTCACGTCATCTGCAAACAGGGACACCTCGGAGTTTATTCCTTCCGTCATGTCGTTCACAAATACCAGAAACAGCACTGGTCCTAGGACTGACCCCTGTGGGACCCCGCTGGTCACAGGTGCCCACTCTGACACCTCGCCACGTACCATTACTCGCTGCTGTCTTCCTGACAAGTATTCCCTGATCCATTGCAGTGCCTTCCCTGTTATCCCTGCTTGGTCCTCCAGTTTTTGCACTAATCTCTTGTGTGTGTGTGTGTGTGTGTGTGTGTGTGTGTGTGTGTGTGTGTGTGTGTGTGTGTGTGTGTGTGTGTGTGTGTGTGTGTGTGTGTGTGTGTGTGTGTGTGTGTGTGTGTGTGTGTGTGTGTGTGTGTGTGTGTGTGTGTGTGTATTGTGTGTGTTTGTGTTGTACTCACCTATTTGTGGTTGCAGGGGTCGAGTCTTAGCTCCTGGCACAGCCTCTTCACCGGTTGCTACTGGACCTTCTCTCTCCCTGCTCCATGAGCTTTATCAAACCTCGTCTTAAAACTATGTATGGTTCCTGCCTCCACTACGTCACTTTGTAGGCTATTCCACTGCCTGACAACTCTATGACTGAAGAAACACTTCCTAACATCCCTGTGACTCATCTGAGTCTTCAACTTCCAACTGTGACCTCTTGTTTCTGTGTCCCATCTCTGGAACATCCTGTCTTTGTCCATCTTGTCTATTCCGCGCAGTATTTTATATGTTGTTATCATGTCTCCCCTGACCCTCCTCTCCTCCAGTGTCGTCAGGCCGATTTCCCTTAATCTTTCTTCATAGGACATTCCCCTTAGCTCTGGAACTAACCTGTCGCAAACCTTTGCACTTTCTCTAATGCGGGTTTCAAACAGGTGCTGCATACTCCAGTATGGGCCTGACGTACACGGTATACAGTGTCTTGAACGATTCCTTACTAAGGTATCGGAACACTGTTCTCATGTTTGCCAGGCGCCTATATGCTGCAGCAGTTATCTGGTTGATGTGTTATTCCGGAGACATGCTCGTTGTTATACTCACCCCAAGATTTTTCTCCTTGAGCGAGGTTTGCAGTCTTTGGCCACCTAGCCTATACTCCGTCTGCGGGCTTCTGTGCCCTTCCCCGATCTTCATTACTTTGCATTTCACGGGGTTAAATTCGAGAAAACAGTTGCTGGACTAGGTGTACAGTCTGTCCAGGTCTCTTTGAAGTCCTGCCTGATCCTCATCTGATTTAATTCTCCTCATTAACTTCACATCATCTGCGAACAGGGACACTTCTGAGTCTAGCCCTTCCATCATGTTCACATATACCAAAAATAGCACTGGTCCTACGACCGACCCCTGTGGGACCCCGCTCGTCACAGGTGCCCACTGTGATACCTCATCACGTACCATGACTCGTTGTTGCCTCCCTGTCAGGTATTCTCTAATCCATTGCAGTGCCCTTCCTGTTATACGCGCCTGATGCTCTAGCTTCTGCACTAATCTCTTGTGAGGAACTGTGTCAAAGGGCTTTTTGCAGTCCAAGAAGATGCAATCAACTCAACCCTCTCTCTCGTGTCTTACTTCTGTTACTTTATCATAAAACTCCAGAAGGTTTGTGACACAGGATTTTCCTTCCGTGAAGCCGTGCTGGTTGGCGTTTATACTCTTGTTCCGTTCCAGGTGCTCCACCACTCTCCTCCTGATAATCTTCTCCATAATTTTGCATACTATACACGTCAGTGACACAGGTCTATAGTTTAGTGCCTCTTTTCTGTCTCCTTTTTTAAAAATGGGAACTACATTTGCCGTCTTCCATACCTCAGGTAGTTGCCCAGTTTCCAGGGATGTGTTGAAGATTGTGGTAGTGGCACACACAGCATATCCGCTCCCTCTCTAAGGACCCACGGGGAGATGTCAGGTCCCATTGCCTTTGAGGTATCGATGTCCCTTAGAAGCTTCTTCACCTCCTCCTCATTTGTATGTATGTCATTCAGCACTTGTTGGCATATTCCTTGCTGGTGTCCCCCTCTGTTCTGTCCCCC
Organism: Cherax quadricarinatus; assembly: GCF_038502225.1. NCBI lineage: Eukaryota > Metazoa > Arthropoda > Malacostraca > Decapoda > Parastacidae > Cherax > Cherax quadricarinatus. Next base: position 23,309,374 of record NC_091321.1, read on the forward strand.
CAGAGGCCTTCCTGTCTCCACTGTAAATACTTTCTTAAATCTCATATTGAGTTCCTCACATACTTCTTGATCGTTTCTTGTGAGTTCCCGACCTTCTTTCCTCAGCCTTATCACCTGGTCTTTACCTGTTGTCTTCCTCCTAATGTGGCTATACAACAGTTTCGGGTCAGACTTGACTTTCGATGCTATGTCGTTTTCGTACTGTCGCTGGGCCTCCCTCCTTATCTGTGCATACTCGTTTCTGGTTCTTCTACTAATCTCCTTATTTTCCTGGGTCCTTTGCCTCCTGTACCTTTTCCATTCTCTGGTGCACTTAGTTTTTGCCTCCCTACACCTTCGGGTAAACCAAGGACTCGCTTTGGTCTTCCTATTATTTCTATTTCCCTTGGAAACAAACCTTTCCTCTGCCTCCTTGCACTTTGTTGTTACATATTCCATCATCTCGTTTACTGATTTTCCTACCAGTTCTCTGTCCCACTGAACCTCCTGCAGGAAGTTCCTCATTCCTGTGTAGTCCCCCCTGTGTGTGTATGTGTGTGTGTGTGTGTGTGTGTGTGTGTGTGTGTGTGTGTGTGTGTGTGTGTGTGTGTGTGTGTGTGTGTGTGTGTGTGTGTGTGTGTGTGTGTGTGTGTGTGTGTGTGTGTGTGTGTGTGTGTGTACTCAACTATTTGTTCTCATCTATTTTTGGCTGTAGAGGTCGAGACATAGATCCTGGCCCCGCCTCTTCACTTGTCGCTACTAGGTCCTCTCTCTCCCTGCTCAAAGCTTTATCATACCTCGTCTTAAAACTATGTATGGTTCCTGCCTCCACTACATCACTTGCCAGACTATTCCACTTCCTGACAACTCTCTGAATAAAGAAGTACTTCCTAACATCTCTCTAACTCACATAAGTCTTCGACTTCCAATTGTGACCCCTTGTTTCTGAGTCCCATCTCTGGAACATCCTGTCTCTGTCCACCTTCTCAATTCCTCGCAGTATTGTGTATGTCGTTATCGAGTCTCCCCTAACCCTCTTCTCCTTCAGTGTCGTCAGACCGATTTCCCTTAACCTTTCTTCGTAGGATATTCCCCTGATCTTTAGAACTATCCTTGTTGCAAACCTTTGAACTTTCTCTAATTACTCGACATGTTTGGCTAGGTGTGAGTTCCAAACTGGTGTCGCATACTCCAGTATGGGCCTGACGTACACGGTGTACAGAGTCTTGAACGATTTCTTACTAAGGTATCGGAACACTATTTTCAGGTCGGCCAGGCGCTCATATGCTGCAGCAGTTATCTGGCTGATGTGCGTTCCGGGAAATGTGCTCGGTATTATACTCACCCCAAGATCCTTCTTGAGTGAGGTTTGCAGTCTTTGGCCACCTAGCCTATACTCTGTTTGTGGTCTTCTTTGCCCGTCCCCGATCTTTATGACTTTGCATTTGGCGGGATTAAACTCGAGGAGCCAGTTGCTAGACCAAGCTTTCAGCCTGTCCAGGTCTCTTTGTAAGCCTACCTGGTCCTCATCTGACTGAATTCTCCTCATTAACTTCACATCATCATGCAAACAGGGACACTTCTGAGTCTATCCCTTCCGTCATGTCATTCACATATACCAAAAATAGCACTGGTCCTAGGACTGACCCTTGTGGAACCCCGCTCGTCACAGGCGCCCACTGTAATACCTCGTTACGTACCATGACTCGTTGTTGCCTCCCTGTCAGGTATTGTCAGATTCATTGCAGCACCATTCCTGTTATACGTCTCTGATCCTCTAGGTTTTGCACTAATCTCTTCTGAGGAAGTGTGTCGAAGGCCTTCTTGCAGTCAAAGAAAATGCAATCAACCCACCCCTCTCTCTCTTTTGTCTCACTTCCGTTACCTTTTCATAAAACTCCAGTACGTTTCTGACACAGGATTGATTGTGTGTGTGTGTGTGTGTGTGTGTGTGTGTGTGTGTGTGTGTGTGTGTGTGTGTGTGTGTGTGTGTGTGTGTGTGTGTGTGTGTGTGTGTGTGTGTGCGCGCGCGCGCGTGTGGTGTGGGCTCGCGAGATTTGTACTCACCTATTTTTTGTTTGAAGAGGTCGAGGCCTGGCTCCTGGTCCTATCTCTTTGGCTTCATCAACCATCTTTACTGGTTTATGTATTCTTGGACCCCATTATGTCTACCTTTACCTTTGATATACCTTTGGTGAGTTCCGAGACTTTTTCTACTCTCGGAGACCTGCCATAGGCGAGGACTGTCTGGTGTTTGCTTGGTTAACCAGGTTGTTGCTGTTGGTGGCCCGCTGCCCCATATATCCATCACAGCCTGGTTGATCTGGCACCTGGTGAAGATACTTGTTCAGTTTCTTCTTGAAGACTTCTACACTTGTTTCAGCCGTGTTTCTGATATCTTCTGGTAAGATGCTGAGTAATCTGGGACCACGAATGTTGATACAGTGTTCCCTTATTGTGCTCATTGCATCCCTGCTCCTCAATGGGTTTATTTTGCACATCCGCCCATATCTCTTGCTCCGGTAAGTCGTTATGGCAGTGTGCAGATTTGACACAAGGCCCTCAAGCACCTTCCAGGTATATATTATCATCTCTTCTCTCCTCCACTCCAGTGAATATATATTTAAGACCTCAAGGCGTTCCTAGCAATTTAAATGCTTTATCGGCTCTATGCGAGCCGTAAACGATCTCTGTATTTGTTCCAGCTTTGATATTTCTTCTGCCTTGAAAGGGGCCGTCAACAATGAGCAATATTACAAATGAAGGCGCACGAGCGATTTAGAAAGTGTCGCCACTGTCATTATTTCCCTTGTTTTGAAGGTTCTCATTACCTACCCCGTCATCCTTCTGGCTGTTGTGATCCTTGTCTTATTATGTTCAAATTCAAATTCAAATTCAAAGTTTATTCTCAATAAGGATTACAATGCTGAGTTAACAGAATTTGGTTATTGTGTGGTTTACATGTAGTAAAATAATTACAGAGTGTACCACTAGAACACCTAGCATGGCTAGGCATTTCGGGGAGACTTAATTTAATTCTTAATTTTAAAATATTACAAATTATGAGGTAAGTTGGTATTATGGCTAAGTGACTAAATACTAGTTTGTGAGTTTAGCAATGTGAATGCTTTTGTTTTGGCACAGTACATAGTTTCAGTATTGGAGTATCACAGGCCAACTTATGACTAGTTAGGATTCATTATTTTAAGATTGAGATTAATGTTTCTGTTTATGGTCAAATGGGTGAGTGAGTGTAAGTGTGAACCACCAGATAGTATTCATGTAGTTAGTTGACAGGGTGTATCAGGGAAATAAAATGTTTTCTAATGGTAGTTTTGAAGGTGATGAATGTGTCTGCAGTTCTAGAGTTTTCAGGTAGGGTGTTCCAGATTTTAGGGCCTTTGACATACATTGAATTTTTGTAAAGGTTTAGTCGGACACAGGGAATGTCGTAGAGATGTTTGTGTCTGGTGTTATGCCTGTGGGTTCTGTCACAACTATCAAGAAAGTGTTTTAGGTCAAGGTTAATATTGGAATTTAAGGTCCTGTAGATGTAGATTGCACAGTAGTAAGTGTGGATGTACTGAACAGGGAGTAAGTTTAGATCTATGAAGAGTGGGGGGGGGGATGGGTGTTGTCAGGGATGGGATTTAGTGATTATTCTTACTGCAGCTTTTTGTTGGGTTATTATTGGCTTTAGGTGTGTTGCTGCAGTTGATCCCCAAGCACAAATAGCATAGGTGAGGTATGGATAAATAAGTGAGTGGTATAGTGTGAGAAGGGCATTTTGCAGCACGTAGTATTGTATCTTGGAGAGGATCCCAACCGTTTTGGATACTTTTTTGGTTGTGTTGGATATGGGTTCTGAAATTCAGGTTGTTGTCAAGGTAAAGGCCTAGGAATTTGCCCTCATTATGTCTGGTAATTAGAGTGTTGTCGATCTTAATGTTAATTTGCGCATCTCCTGCTCTGCTACCAAACATAATATAGTAGGTTTTGTCAGTGTTAAGCGTAAGTTTATTGGCTGTCATCCAAGTCGATATTTTGATCAGCTCCTCGTTAACAATGGTGTTGAGGGTGGCAAGATTAGGGTGAGAGATGACATAAGTCGTGTCGTCAGCAAAGAGAATGAGTTTCAGGTGTTGGGATACGTTTGGAAGATCATTGATGTATATGAGGAAGAGCAGGGGACCAAGGACACTTCCCTGCGGAACTCCAGTATAAAGTGGCCGTGTTGTTGATGCTGTGTCTTTAATGGTGACATACTGATACCTATTAGTAAGGTAAGATTTGAAATATGCAAGAGCATGGCCTCTTATACCGTAATGGTCAAGTTTGTGGAGTAGGATGCCGTGGTCTACTGTGTCAAAAGCTTTTCTTAGGTCAATAAAAATTCCTAGTGGATATTCCTTATTTTCCAATGCTGTGTAAAGCAGATCTAGCATTTTTATGATTGCATCATTAGTGCTTTTATTTTCCCTGAATCCAAATTGGCAGGGGTTGAGTATGTTTTGTGCCGTTATAAATGAATATAGTCTCCTGTGCACGAGTTTCTCAAAGATTTTGGATAGCAATGGTAAGTTTGATATTGGCCTATAGTTGTTTAAGTCTGTAGGGTCACCACCTTTATGTATTGGTGTAACCCTTGCCATCTTGAGTAGTTTCGGGAAGGTGCTAGTTTCTAGTGACTTGTTAAAAAGTAATGAAATAGCATGCGAAAGGACATGGGCCGCTCGCTTGTACAATAATGGTGGGACATGAGACAGATTCCCTGAGTTATTTTTAAGTGACTTTATAATCTCGGTGACTTCCGTGGGCTCAGTTGGTGCAAGATAGAAGGAATTTGGGAAATTCCCATCTAGGTAGTCCCCGGCATGGGCATTGGTACGTGGGATTTTATTGGCGAGATTAGATCCTATGGTTGAGAAGAAGTCGTTTATCTTGTTAGCTGTGTCAGTGGGATGTAGTGGTGTTTCATTAGGTTTAGTGAGAGCAATATTCTTGCTTTTTTTTCAGTTTGTGGGTTCCTAGAATCTGAGAGAGTGTTTTCCAGGTCTTTTTTATATCTCCTCTAGTGTCTGTGAATCTACTGGAGTAGTATAGTTTTTTGGCTTTCTTTATTACTTTGGTGAGAACTGATGAATAGTGTTTAAGAATATCTTTGTGTATTAAGCCCTGTCTATAATGCTTTTCATATTGGTGTTCTTTGAAAGAAAGGTCAGCTGACAAAATTATTTGCAAATCTTTCACGTGTTCCTTTCGTTCTATTTGACGATCCTCTTGAATTTTGTATACAATGTTCCTTTCGAGTTCTTCATTCTTTCCATACTTAAGTAGCTGGAATTTATCACCATTGAACGTCATGTTGTTCTCCACTGCCCACTGGAAAATCCTGCTTATATTTTCCTGCATTTTTTCAGTATCTTCTACCAAAGTGACTTTCGTGCTTATTTTAGTGTCTTCTGCAAATGATGATACAAAACTGTGACTGGTGTTTTTATATATGTCTGCTATGAGGATAAGAAACAGCAGAGGTGCCAGGACAATGTCTTGGGGAAATGAGCTTTTTACCTCGCTGATACTAGATTTTGCTCTGTTTACTACTACTTTTTGGGTACTCTGTCTTAGGAACCCGAAAATCCATCTGCCTACTTTCCTCGTAATGCCTGTGGCCCTCATTTTGTGTGAAATCACCCCATGATCGCATTTGCCAAATGCCTTTGCAAAGTCTGTGTATATAACATCTGCGTTTTGGTTGTCTTTTAACGCCTCTGCAATTCTGTCATAGTGGTTCATCAGCTGTGACAGGCATGATGGTCCAGCCCTAAAACCGCGCTTTTCCGTGAATTTTGTAATCCAACATTTCATCACTCTGTCGAAGATTTTTATGATGTAAGAAGTAAGGGCTACTGCAAAGGAGCTATGTCTGCACTCTTTAAGGTCTCTGGTATTTTACCTTGATCTAAGTTCTTTCTCCAAAGAATACTGCGGGCTCGTGTCAGCGGTACTTTGCACTTTTTATAAATAGGGAGTTCCATGAACCTATTCCAGGTGCTGAGTGAGTGGGCATGTTTTCAATTTCTCTTTCGAATTCTATGGGGTTAGTACTAATGTCAACTAGTTGGTCTGCACAGCCTTCCGATGGAATGAAAAAGGTTTCTGCTCTCTCTAGTAGGTTGTTGAACACCGACTCATACTGTTTTTAAAATTTCGCTCATTTCCTGTTCATCATCAGAGAATGAATCTTCTCTCAATAATGGTCCAGTTCTACAGATAGTTTCTTGGCTTGGATTTTGCACATAAACAGTAATATTTTGGGTTTCTTGCAATATCCTGGATGACCTTTTATTCCATTTGCTCTTCTTCTGTTTGGTACCACATCTTAAGTTTTTGCTGTAAGTCAGTGATCTCTCGGCTGACTATTTTTCCTTCGCTGCGACATATTTATGTTTTTTAAGCAATTCAGTAACCCGTTTTCTTCTTTTGTACCATTTCATTCCCTCACTCTATATCTGATTTACTTCTGGGTTTCCTCAACGGTATATATTTAATACAGTCCTTGTATGCTTCTGTATTCAGCTTCTCCAGGCAGTGGTGAGGATTTTTGGTGCTCATGTCTGCTTCCCAAGGTATGTCTGACAGTTCTTGGTTTCACATCCATTTCATTCTACATTCTTACTACCATGAGTCTGAAAAAAGTACTTCCTAACATCCCTGTGACTCATCTGTGTTTTTGGCCCACATCAGTCACATAACAATTCTGTACATCCTTACAATATCCTCCTTTGGTCCTTACTCTCTTCCAAGTGGTCAGGTTCAATTCCTCTGGTCTCTCCTCATAATGTACCTACTTCTCTTAGCCTCGGGAGTTTTGGTTGCAAATTTTCCCACCTTTTGTTTCGAGTCCTAAAATATTGTTTACCTGGAGAAGGCTTCGGGGGTCAACGCCCCTGCGGCCCGGTCTGAGACCAGGCCTCATGGTAGATCAGGGTCTGAACAACCAGGCTGTTACTGCAGGCCGCACGCAAGCTGACGTACGAATCACAGCTCGGTTGGTCAGGTACTGACTTAGGTGCCTGTCCAGTGCCTTGAAGACAGCCAGGGGTCTATTGGTAATCCCCCTTATGTATGCTGGGAGGCAACTGTACAGTCTTGGGCCCCGGACACTTATTGTGTTGCTTTTCATCGGGGAAATGTTGCATCTCCTGCCGAGTCTTTTGCTTTCACATGGAGTGATTTTTGTGTGCAGGTTTAGTACCAATCCCTCCAGGACCTTCGAAGTGTATATTATCATGTATCTCTCTCGTCTGCGTACCAGGGAATACAGATCAAGGACCTTCAACCGTTCCCAGTAATTTACGTGCCTTATCGTAATATGTGTGCCATGAAAGTTCTTTGTACACTCTCCAGGTCTGCAATGTCGCCAGCCTTGAGGGGGCCCTTCCAAGTGTATATTATCATGCTGAGATTCCTGAAATACTCTGAGATTTGATAACCTCACATCAGCTGCTGAAGGCTTATCGTTTATCTGTTCTTCCGGGGCTAAGTTTGGCGTGATCATTTATTGATTCTTGTGGTCTATCTCTGGTCTCCCCTCCCCTTCGCCAATATTCATGATCATGCACTTGTTTAGATTGGTCTCAAACAGCCAACTGCCTGACCGCCTTTGTATCACGCCTTAAGCTTTCTTGTCTGCAGTCTTCTTAACAGCCTCATTTCATCTGTAAACAGAGAAACACAGGATTCGATCTCATCTCGCAGGTCATTCACGTATATCAAGAAAAAACAGCAACCCCAGTACTGATCCTCAGCCAACACCACTTTCTGGCCTTACTCCAACTTGACACTTTCCCAAACTGTCAGTCATTGTCTTCTGTCTTTCTTTCAGGTACTCTTTCGGTCCCCTGAATGACCCATCATTTTCTTAGGTAAATGAACACAGATGAGAAACTAATGTGACATTGTAGCAACGTTTAGCTCCCCAGGAGCTTTGTCAAACTGTAACGGCATGAGCAAGCTACTGGAGAAAGAAATATTACCACAATGTCACATATGCATCTCATTTACCTAACATTTTTCGGTAATTCTACCATTATTACCTCTCGTTTATCCCTGTTTGCTGTTCAAGCTTGTGGATAAAACTTTGGAGGGGAAGTGTGTCAAATGTTTTCTTGTAGTCCAGGAAGCTGTAGTCTACCCGTCCTTGTCCTTCTCATTTCACCTCACAGAACTACAGCGGGTCGGTGTCATGTCCGGGTTATCTATCAACTCATTCCCATGAGTAAGTAGGTACCTCGGTCACGGACTTCCTATGAATTAATATAGTATTGTCTTCCCTTTGGCCAGACAGGTGGATCTCCCTTTTCTGAATCCATTTTGGCTTTTATTGATGAAGTTCCTCTTCTGCGGGTGATCCTGTATTCCACTCCTGAGTCTTCTGCATTTCTCTGTGCAGGATGCACATCAGTGATGTCGACATGTAGTTTAGCCACTCCTCTTTGAGATTACATTAACTACCTTCCAGTTGTCCGGTAGTTAAGTCGCCTCTGGTAACTTCTTCAATATCTTATCTTTAGGCTCGCAGGGTTATTTTGCTCCTTAGCACTCATGGAGATATCTTGTTGTTAGGTAAATAAACACAGATGCAACTAATGCGACATTTTATTGTGGCAACATTTCTTGCTTCTGTACCAGTATCTTCTCAAACTTTCTGTTTAGCTCTTCACATATCTTCTTGTCGTTATCTATACTATTATTCCGTCCTTCTTCAGCCTTATCACCTGGTCCTTTACAGTCCTTTTAATTTTTTTTTATAAGGCTATAAAGCAGTTTTGATTTTAGTCATCTCTGCTGGATATGTGTGTTTGTATTTACCAAATTGTATTGGTCGAGGTCGAGCCTCGTCTCCTGGCCCTGCCTCTGAAGCGTCACCTTCGAGCAATTCCTGGTTTCTTGCCACTTGAATTTTACCATACCTATTTTCCAAGCTGTGTGCAGTTTGCCTCCACCAGCTCCAGATCCAGTTCATTTAGCTTCTGTCTCCCTGAGATTGAAAAGTGCTGCATAACTTGCCTCATTTTTGTTTTGAATTTTGAAATACATCATTTTCCTTCTGGTCCCCCGCGTATGTCCCTATCTGTCCTATCAGGTCTTCTAAGTATCTTTTAGGTTATGATCATATCCCCCCTCGTTACCTTCTCTTTCCCATTTATTTATTTATTTATTTATTTATTTATTTATTAATTTGAACATGATACAGAGAAGTGCAAAGGAATACATTAGTTAAAGTGCAACATGCCAAAGCCCCTTGTATGCCCATCATCAAATTCAATTCTTCTTCAAGTCTCTCATCTCAATGCTCTAGGACTAATCTGGTTTCTGACGTTTCTGCATTTTCTAGTTTCTGAAATTGCTAGATTAGGGCGAACCCAACAATGGCGCTGCATATTATAACAAGGGCTTGACTAACCTGGAATGTTGCAGCGAGGAGAAGGCTGCAGGCAGTGCAGACGTTAGGTTAGAGATCAATGTGCAACGAGAATATTATGCAGAGAACACGAGTAAAGAAGTCTGAAGACGGTGTGGAGGTATGAGAGTATAATTGAAGGAGAAGAGGTGAGGCTTTTGTGGTGAGGATGGTCTTAAATAAAGGTACGAATGTTGTACACTGACTAAAATGAAGAGGGTCTTGAAGACCTCAACCAGTGACCTCGTCACGAGTTGAAGAGAGTCTTGAAAACCTCAACCAGCGACTTCTTCACAAGTTGACGGGGGTCTTGAAGACCTCAACCAGCGACCTCTTCACATGTTGACGGGGGTCTTGAAGACCTCAACCAGTGATCTCTTCATAAGTTGACGAGGGTCTTGAAGACCTCAACCAGCGACCTCTTCACATGTTGACGGGGGTCTTGAAGACCTCAACCAGTGATCTCTTCATAAGTTGACGAGGGTCTTGAAGACCTCAACCAGTGACCTCTTCACTAGATGATGGGGGTCTTGAAGACCTCAACCAGCTACCTTCTTCACTGAATAGTGTTTATGACACGTCACAGCATTGTTCAGTGTAGATGACACGTAACTCTTAATAGTATTCATGACTCACTATTACATAAGTGGAGTTGTGGAGCAGGTGTAGTGATACAGTGTTTGTTGGAACAAGTGTGGTAGAGCAGGTGTAGTGATACAGTGTTTGTTGGAACAAGTGTGGTAGAGCAGGTGTAGTGATACAGTGTTTGTTGGAACAAGTGTGGTGGGGCAGGTGTAGTGATGCAGTGTTTGTTGGAACAAGTGTGGTGGAGCAGGTGTAGTGATACAGTGTTTGTTGGAACAAGTGTGGTGGAGCAGGTGTAGTGATACAGTGTTTGTTGGAACAAGTGTGGTGGAGCAGGTGTAGTGATACAGTGTTTGTTGGAACAAGTGTGGTGGAGCAGGTGTAGTGATACAGTGTTTGTTGGAACAAGTATGGTGGAGCAGGTGTAGTGATACAGTGTTTGGTGGAACAAGTGTGGTGGAGCAGGTGTAGTGATACAGTGTTTGGTGGAACAAGTATGGTGGAGCAGGTGTAGTGATACAGTGTTTGGTGGAACAAGTATGGTGAAGCAGGTGTAGTGACACAATGAGTAGTGAAACAGATGTAGTGATACAGTGAGTGGTGAAGCAGGTGTAGTGAGACAGGGAGTGGTGGAACATGTGTAGTGATAGTAAGTGGTGAAGCAGGTGTAGTGAGACAGGGAGTGGTGGAACAGGTGTAGTGATAGTGAGTGGTGAAGCAGGTGTAGTGAGACAGGGAGTGGTGGAACATGTGTAGTGATAGTGAGTGGTGAAGCAGGTGTAGTGAGACAGGGAGTGGTGGAACAGGTGTAGTGATAGTGAGTGGTGAAGCAGGTGTAGTGAGACAGGGAGTGGTGGAACAGGTGTAGTGATAGTGAGTGGTGAAGCAGGTGTAGTGAGACAGGGAGTGGTGGAACAGGTGTAGTGATAGTGAGTGGTGAAGCAGGTGTAGTGAGACAGGGAGTGGTGGAACAGGTGTAGTGATAGTGAGTGGTGAAGCAGGTGTAGTGAGACAGGGAGTGGTGGAACAGGTGTAGTGATAGTGAGTGGTGAAGCAGGTGTAGTGAGACAGGGAGTGGTGGAACAGGGGTAGTGATAGTGAGTGGTGAAGCAGGTGTAGTGAGACAGGGAGTGGTGGAACAGGTGTAGAGATAGTGAGTGGTGAAGCAGGTGTAGTGAGACAGGGAGTGGTGGAACAGGTGTAGTGATAGTGAGTGGTGAAGCAGGTGTAGTGAGACAGGGAGTGGTGGAACAGGTGTAGTGATAGTGAGTGGTGAAGCAGGTGTAGTGAGACAGGGAGTGGTGGAACAGGTGTAGTGATAGTGAGTGGTGAAGCAGGTGTAGTGAGACAGGGAGTGGTGGAACAGGTGTAGTGATAGTGAGTGGTGAAGCAGGTGTAGTGAGACAGGGAGTGGTGGAGCAGGTGTAGTGATAGTGAGTGGTGAAGCAGGTGTAGTGAGACAGGGAGTGGTGGAACAGGTGTAGTGATAGTGAGTGGTGAAGCAGGTGTAGTGAGACAGGGAGTGGTGGAACAGGTGTAGTGATAGTGAGTGGTGAAGCAGGTGTAGTGAGACAGGGAGTGGTGGAACAGGTGTAGTGATAGTGAGTGATGAAGCAGGTGTAGTGAGACAGGGAGTGGTGGAACAGGTGTAGTGATAGTGAGTGGTGAAGCAGGTGTAGTGAGACAGGGAGTGGTGGAACAGGTGTAGTGATAGTGAGTGATGAAGCAGGTGTAGTGAGACAGGGAGTGGTGGAACAGGTGTAGTGATAGTGAGTGGTGAAGCAGGTGTAGTGAGACAGGGAGTGGTGGAACAGGTGTAGTGAGTGAGTGGTGAAGCAGGTGTAGTGAGACAGGGAGTGGTGGAACAGGTGTAGTGATAGTGAGTGGTGAAGCAGGTGTAGTGAGACAGGGAGTGGTGGAACAGGTGTAGTGATAGTGAGTGGTGAAGCAGGTGTAGTGAGACAGGGAGTGGTGGAACAGGTGTAGTGATAGTGAGTGGTGAAGCAGGTGTAGTGAGACAGGGAGTGGTGGAACAGGTGTAGTGATAGTGAGTGGTGAAGCAGGTGTAGTGAGACAGGGAGTGGTGGAACAGGTGTAGTGATAGTGAGTGGTGAAGCAGGTGTAGTGAGACAGGGAGTGGTGGAACAGGTGTAGTGATAGTGAGTGGTGAAGCAGGTGTAGTGAGACAGGGAGTGGTGGAACAGGTAGTGATAGTGATAAGTGTAGTGAGACAGGGAGTGAACAGCAGGTGTAGTGAGACAGGGAGTGGTGGAACAGGTGTAGTGATAGTGAGTGGTGAAGCAGGTGTAGTGAGACAGGGAGTGGTGGAACAGGTGTAGTGATAGTGAGTGGTGAAGCAGGTGTAGTGAGACAGGGAGTGGTGGAACAGGTGTAGTGATAGTGAGTGGTGAAGCAGGTGTAGTGAGACAGGGAGTGGTGGAACAGGTGTAGTGATAGTGAGTGGTGAAGCAGGTGTAGTGAGACAGGGAGTGGTGGAACAGGTGTAGTGATAGTGAGTGGTGAAGCAGGTGTAGTGATAGTGAGTGGTGAAGCAGGTGTAGTGAGACAGGGAGTGGTGGAACAGGTGTAGTGATAGTGAGTGGTGAAGCAGGTGTAGTGAGACAGGGAGTGGTGGAACAGGTGTAGTGATAGTGAGTGGTGAAGCAGGTGTAGTGAGACAGGGAGTGGTGGAACAGGTGTAGTGATAGTGAGTGGTGAAGCAGGTGTAGTGAGACAGGGAGTGGTGGAACAGGTGTAGTGATAGTGAGTGGTGAAGCAGGTGTAGTGAGACAGGGAGTGGTGGAACAGGTGTAGTGATAGTGAGTGGTGAAGCAGGTGTAGTGAGACAGGGAGTGGTGGAACAGGTGTAGTGATAGTGAGTGGTGAAGCAGGTGTAGTGAGACAGGGAGTGGTGGAACAGGTGTAGTGATAGTGAGTGGTGAAGCAGGTGTAGTGAGACAGGGAGTGGTGGAACAGGTGTAGTGATAGTGAGTGGTGAAGCAGGTGTAGTGAGACAGGGAGTGGTGGAACAGGTGTAGTGATAGTGAGTGGTGAAGCAGGTGTAGTGAGACAGGGAGTGGTGGAACAGGTGTAGTGATAGTGAGTGGTGAAGCAGGTGTAGTGAGACAGGGAGTGGTGGAACAGGTGTAGTGATAGTGAGTGGTGAAGCAGGTGTAGTGAGACAGGGAGTGGTGGAACAGGTGTAGTGATAGTGAGTGGTGAAGCAGGTGTAGTGAGACAGGGAGTGGTGGAACAGGTGTAGTGATAGTGAGTGGTGAAGCAGGTGTAGTGAGACAGGGAGTGGTGGAACAGGTGTAGTGATAGTGAGTGGTGAAGCAGGTGTAGTGAGACAGGGAGTGGTGGAACAGGTGTAGTGATAGTGAGTGGTGAAGCAGGTGTAGTGAGACAGGGAGTGGTGGAACAGGTGTAGTGATAGTGAGTGGTGAAGCAGGTGTAGTGAGACAGGGAGTGGTGGAACAGGTGTAGTGATAGTGAGTGGTGAAGCAGGTGTAGTGAGACAGGGAGTGGTGGAACAGGTGTAGTGATAGTGAGTGGTGAAGCAGGTGTAGTGAGACAGGGAGTGGTGGAACAGGTGTAGTGATAGTGAGTGGTGAAGCAGGTGTAGTGAGACAGGGAGTGGTGGAACAGGTGTAGTGATAGTGAGTGGTGAAGCAGGTGTAGTGAGACAGGGAGTGGTGGAACAGGTGTAGTGATAGTGAGTGGTGAAGCAGGTGTAGTGAGACAGGGAGTGGTGGAACAGGTGTAGTGATAGTGAGTGGTGAAGCAGGTGTAGTGAGACAGGGAGTGGTGGAACAGGTAGTAGTGAGTAGTGAGTGAGTGAAGCAGGTGTAGTGAGACAGGGAGTGGTGGAACAGGTGTAGTGATAGTGAGTGGTGAAGCAGGTGTAGTGAGACAGGGAGTGGTGGAACAGGTGTAGTGATAGTGAGTGGTGAAGCAGGTGTAGTGAGACAGGGAGTGGTGGAACAGGTGTAGTGATAGTGAGTGGTGAAGCAGGTGTAGTGAGACAGGGAGTGGTGGAACAGGTGTAGTGATAGTGAGTGGTGAAGCAGGTGTAGTGAGACAGGGAGTGGTGGAACAGGTGTAGTGATAGTGAGTGGTGAAGCAGGTGTAGTGAGACAGGGAGTGGTGGAACAGGTGTAGTGATAGTGAGTGGTGAAGCAGGTGTAGTGAGACAGGGAGTGGTGGAACAGGTGTAGTGATAGTGAGTGGTGAAGCAGGTGTAGTGAGACAGGGAGTGGTGGAACAGGTGTAGTGATAGTGAGTGGTGAAGCAGGTGTAGTGAGACAGGGAGTGAGTGGAACAGGTGTAGTGATAGTGAGTGGTGAAGCAGGTGTAGTGAGACAGGGAGTGGTGGAACAGGTGTAGTGATAGTGAGTGGTGAAGCAGGTGTAGTGAGACAGGGAGTGGTGGAACAGGTGTAGTGATAGTGAGTGGTGAAGCAGGTGTAGTGAGACAGGGAGTGGTGGAACAGGTGTAGTGATAGTGAGTGGTGAAGCAGGTGTAGTGAGACAGGGAGTGGTGGAACAGGTGTAGTGATAGTGAGTGGTGAAGCAGGTGTAGTGAGACAGGGAGTGGTGGAACAGGTGTAGTGAGACAGGGAGTGGTGGAGTGAGTGATAGTGAAGCAGGTGTAGTGAGACAGGGAGTGGTGGAACAGGTGTAGTGATAGTGAGTGGTGAAGCAGGTGTAGTGAGACAGGGAGTGGTGGAACAGGTGTAGTGATAGTGAGTGGTGAAGCAGGTGTAGTGAGACAGGGAGTGGTGGAACAGGTGTAGTGATAGTGAGTGGTGAAGCAGGTGTAGTGAGACAGGGAGTGGTGGAACAGGTGTAGTGATAGTGAGTGGTGAAGCAGGTGTAGTGAGACAGGGAGTGGTGGAGCAGGTGTAGTGATAGTGAGTGGTGAAGCAGGTGTAGTGAGACAGGGAGTGGTGGAACAGGTGTAGTGATAGTGAGTGGTGAAGCAGGTGTAGTGAGACAGGGAGTGGTGGAACAGGTGTAGTGATAGTGAGTGGTGAAGCAGGTGTAGTGAGACAGGGAGTGGTGGAACAGGTGTAGTGATAGTGAGTGGTGAAGCAGGTGTAGTGAGACAGGGAGTGGTGGAACAGGTGTAGTGATAGTGAGTGGTGAAGCAGGTGTAGTGAGACAAGGAGTGGTGGAACAGGTGTAGTGATAGTGAGTGGTGAAGCAGGTGTAGTGAGACAGGGAGTGGTGGAGCAGGTGTAGTGATAGTGAGTGGTGAAGCAGGTGTAGTGAGACAGGGAGTGGTGGAGCAGGTGTAGTGATAGTGAGTGGTGAAGCAGGTGTAGTGAGACAGGGAGTGGTGGAGCAGGTGTAGTGATAGTGAGTGGTGAAGCAGGTGTAGTGAGACAGGGAGTGGTGGAACAGGTGTAGTGATAGTGAGTGGTGAAGCAGGTGTAGTGAGACAGGGAGTGGTGGAACAGGTGTAGTGATAGTGAGTGGTGAAGCAGGTGTAGTGAGACAAGGAGTGGTGGAACAGGTGTAGTGATAGTGAGTGGTGAAGCAGGTGTAGTGAGACAGGGAGTGGTGGAGCAGGTGTAGTGATAGTGAGTGGTGAAGCAGGTGTAGTGAGACAGGGAGTGGTGGAGCAGGTGTAGTGATAGTGAGTGGTGAAGCAGGTGTAGTGAGACAGGGAGTGGTGGAGCAGGTGTAGTGATAGTGAGTGGTGAAGCAGGTGTAGTGAGACAGGGAGTGGTGGAGCAGGTGTAGTGATAGTGAGTGGTGAAGCAGGTGTAGTGAGACAGGGAGTGGTGGAACAGGTGTAGTGATAGTGAGTGGTGAAGCAGGTGTAGTGAGACAGGGAGTGGTGGAGCAGGTGTAGTGATAGTGAGTGGTGAAGCAGGTGTAGTGAGACAGGGAGTGGTGGAACAGGTGTAGTGATAGTGAGTGGTGAAGCAGGTGTAGTGAGACAGGGAGTGGTGGAACAGGTGTAGTGATAGTGAGTGGTGAAGCAGGTGTAGTGAGACAGGGAGTGGTGGAACAGGTGTAGTGATAGTGAGTGGTGAAGCAGGTGTAGTGAGACAGGGAGTGGTGGAACAGGTGTAGTGATAGTGAGTGGTGAAGCAGGTGTAGTGAGACAGGGAGTGGTGGAGCAGGTGTAGTGATAGTGAGTGGTGAAGCAGGTGTAGTGAGACAGGGAGTGGTGGAACAGGTGTAGTGATAGTGAGTGGTGAAGCAGGTGTAGTGAGACAGGGAGTGGTGGAGCAGGTGTAGTGATAGTGAGTGGTGAAGCAGGTGTAGTGAGACAGGGAGTGGTGGAGCAGGTGTAGTGATAGTGAGTGGTGAAGCATGTGTAGTGAGACAGGGAGTGGTGGAACAGGTGTAGTGATAGTGAGTGGTGAAGCAGGTGTAGTGAGACAGGGAGTGGTGGAACAGGTGTAGTGATAGTGAGTGGTGAAGCAGGTGTAGTGAGACAGGGAGTGGTGGAACAGGTGTAGTGATAGTGAGTGGTGAAGCAGGTGTAGTGAGACAGGGAGTGGTGGAACAGGTGTAGTGATAGTGAGTGGTGAAGCAGGTGTAGTGAGACAGGGAGTGGTGGAACAGGTGTAGTGATAGTGAGTGGTGAAGCAGGTGTAGTGAGACAGGGAGTGGTGGAACAGGTGTAGTGATAGTGAGTGGTGAAGCAGGTGTAGTGAGACAGGGAGTGGTGGAACAGGTGTAGTGATAGTGAGTGGTGAAGCAGGTGTAGTGAGACAGGGAGTGGTGGAACAGGTGTAGTGATAGTGAGTGGTGAAGCAGGTGTAGTGAGACAGGGAGTGGTGGAACAGGTGTAGTGATAGTGAGTGGTGAAGCAGGTGTAGTGAGACAGGGAGTGGTGGAACAGGTGTAGTGATAGTGAGTGGTGAAGCAGGTGTAGTGAGACAGGGAGTGGTGGAACAGGTGTAGTGATAGTGAGTGGTGAAGCAGGTGTAGTGAGACAGGGAGTGGTGAAGGAGGTGTAGTGATAGTGAGTGGTGAAGCAGGTGTAGTGAGACAGGGAGTGGTGGAACAGGTGTAGTGATAGTGAGTGGTGAAGCAGGTGTAGTGAGACAGGGAGTGGTGGAACAGGTGTAGTGATAGTGAGTGGTGAAGCAGGTGTAGTGAGACAGGGAGTGGTGGAACAGGTGTAGTGATAGTGAGTGGTGAAGCAGGTGTAGTGAGACAAGGAGTGGTGGAACAGGTGTAGTGATAGTGAGTGGTGAAGCAGGTGTAGTGAGACAGGGAGTGGTGAAGGAGGTGTAGTGATACAAACAAGTTATATTGAGAACACAGGTTAGCACTAAGACATTCATTAAGGGAGGATCCAAGTATAGCTCGCCTGCATCATTCACTAACATACAGAAACTCATCACGAACTTCAATGAAGCTACACTAATTTCTCCTGGAAATGACTTGCGCAGACGTCGCTGCTCGGAAGCTACAACGGCAGCATTAGCCTTTACACAAATGGTATACAATACCGACAATATGAAGAATTAGACACATGTGCAACATCTTGGTATCTCTTGTAGACGTTTCGCCCACAAGTGGCTTTATCAATACAAGGGCTTACTGTGAAGACTTACATAGAAAAGATGAGGTGATCAGTCCCTCAGCCTTGGAGTTGATGACGAGCACCGTTCAAGCCCCGCCCGTGGTATGGTTTGATTACCTCACTTTTTGTACAAAATTCTTCACATTATGTCCTTGTATTGTATTGTATTCATAAAGCCACTTGTTGGCGAAACATCTACAAATAAAGTTACACAGATGTTGCACATGTGCATTGGCCTTCACCATAACACGGACCGCAGGCCGCCGCAACGTATACACGACCCTGGCTAAACAACTGCCACACGACAGTGATACACACAGCCACTAGATGAGTCTAGCCTACTTACCTCACTTTTATATTTATTGAACTTGCTTTTTTAACATTACTTGCTGTGTTACCAGTAATGTTTGCTCTCTTTTAGCCTTTGCTCACCTGACCACTTGCACTATATACATTCCTTGTTCAAGCTTCTCCAGGTGGCCACTCGTGGCGAAACTTAGAATTAACGAACATGTTGATCAGAGAATTCATGTTTGTTTCCTACAAGTTTCTGAGAAATGACTTAACGTACGCACGCGAATGAACGTTTAGAAATGAACGCAAAGATATTTTTAGTATACGCAGAGTTCTTAATAGTTTAGGGAGGTACGTGACAACATTTTGGATAACACTGTGTCTAGTCCAAGGCTTTTCTTTCTGAAGGAATTAAATGCAGTATACAAAATCTCCTCAATGATATGAGAAAGGTATCCCCGTATTGCATAACCCCAGCCCCCATCTACCTCAATGATCCGAGAGAGGTATCCCCGTATTGCATAACCCCAGACCCCATCTACCTCAATGATCCGAGAAAGGTATCCCCGTACTGAATAACCCCAGTCCCCATTTTTACCTCAATGCACGCACTTGAAATAGTGCAGAGTGCAACATAAGTTGATAATGCAGTTAAATATTAAGTATGAAGATGTGACGGGAGTCAGGAGAGACATTCACGTCATCACAGAGAAGTCAATACAAAAAATTTCTTCATTAAAAATGATTAATTATGACATTCACAGACCAAATCTAATTCACATCTTTCAGAGGGACCAAAGAGACCAATATTCTAAAATGTTCAAAAATATATATCACTGATTTGAAGAAATATTTAACAAATTTAAAATGATCTATGCTATACATAGCAGGATTTAGCTAACTAAAAAAAATTACGTTAGTTTAAGTTATGTTTGGTCCAAAAGTAAAAAATATTTGTATCACTGCCAAGGAAAAAATAAATATATATTTCATTTTGTTTGTTTATTATTAAATTATTCTAAACTTATGTAAAATATATTTAGTTGGATTAGGCTAAATTAAATTGCTCTTTTTATAATAAGGTTAGGTAATTTTTCTAAGTTTCTTTTGGTACAAAATTATTAATTTTTACATTAACATAGCTGAAAAAATAAATCTTTAAATGTATAAGAGAAAATTTTAGAAAAGACATATTTATAAATGAATTCTTGCTAAATGACCAATTTTACATATATATATATATATATATATATATATATATATATATATATATATATATATATATATATATATATATATATATATATATATATATATATATATATATATATATATATATATATATATATATGTCGTGCCGAATATGTAAAACTGGTCAATTAGCAAGAACTCATTTAAAATTAAGTCCTTTCGAAAATTTTCTCTTGTACGTTTAAAGATATATTTTTTTCATTAATGTTAATGTAAAAATTTTTAATTTTGCACCAAAAGAACCTTAGAAAACTTACCTAACCTTATTATAAAAAAAGAAACAATTTATTTTAGCTTAACCTAACTAAATATATTTTAGATTTGTTTACAATAATTTAATACTAAGCAAACATAATGAAATATATTTTTTTAGTTAGGTTCAGAATGATTTTGGCGAAATTATTGCATACACAAATTTTCGCTTGTCCTATATGGCAAGATGAGCGTTGCTATTTAAGACAAGATCGCAAGTTCTGCCTATTCGGCACGACATATATATATATATATATATATATATATATATATATATATATATATATATATATATATATATATATATATATATATATATCTCGGGAGATAGTAAGGTGGCCAGCTGTCACCTGGTAAATACGGGGAAGAAGGAGCAATACTTGTGTCACAGGTTGGTAAGGGGGCGAGAACACCTTTGAGGAAACCTACAAATCGGCTCTAGCACTATTAATTTAATTAAGCATTTGGGCACTCTGTTGCGCCAGCCACTCCCTGGCCTAATATGTCGTAGTATTGGGCTTGCCTCCCTAAATATCCTTACTGTGTTTGTTAATGGACAAGTCTTGCTTTTGTTTAAGTTGTATCTTACTGATGTTTGCGTTTGTTGTATCTTACTGATGTTTGTGTTTGTTGTTTCTTATTGATGTTTGTGTGTTTGTTGTATCTTATTGATGTTTGTGTTTGTTGTTTCTTACTGATGTTTGTGTTTGTTGTTTCTTATTGATGTTTGTGTGTTTGTTGTATCTTATTGATGTTTGTGTTTGTTGTTTCTTACTGATGTTTGTGTGTTTGTTGTTTCTTACTGATGTTTGTATGTTTGTTGTATCTTACTGATGTTTGTGTTTGTTGTTTCTTACTGATGTTTGTGTTTGTTGTATCTTACTGATGTTTGTGTTTGTTGTTTCTTACTGATGTTTGTGTTTGTTGTATCTTACTGATGTTTGTGTTTGTTGTATCTTACTGATGTTTGTGTGTTTGTTGTATCTTATTGATGTTTGTGTTTGTTGTTTCTTACTGATGTTTGTGTGTTTGTTGTATCTTATTGATGTTTGTGTTTGTTGTTTCTTACTGATGTTTGTGTTTGTTGTATCTTACTGATGTTTGTGTTTGTTGTATCTTACTGATGTTTGTGTGTTTGTTGTATCTTATTGATGTTTGTGTTTGTTGTTTCTTACTGATGTTTGTGTTTGTTGTTTCTTACTGATGTTTGTGTTTGTTGTATCTTACTGATGTTTGTGTTTGTTGTTTCTTACTGATGTTTGTGTTTGTTGTATCTTACTGATGTTTGTGTTTGTTGTATCTTACTGATGTTTGTGTTTGTTGTTTCTTACTGATGTTTGTGTGTTTGTTGTATCTTACTGATGTTTGTGTTTGTTGTATCTTACTGATGTTTGTGTTTGTTGTTTCTTACTGATGTTTGTGTTTGTTGTATCTTACGGATGTTTGTGTTTGTTGTTTCTTACTGATGTTTGTGTGTTTGTTGTATCTTATTGATGTTTGTGTTTGTTGTTTCTTACTGATGTTTGTGTGTTTGTTGTATCTTATTGATGTTTGTGTGTTTGTTGTTTCTTACTGATGTTTGTGTGTTTGTTGTATCTTATTGATGTTTGTGTGTTTGTTGTTTCTTATTGATGTTTGTGTGTTTGTTGTATCTTATTGATGTTTGTGTTTGTTGTTTCTTACTGATGTTTGTGTTTGTTGTTTCTTACTGATGTTTGTGTGTTTGTTGTATCTTATTGATGTTTGTGTTTGTTGTTTCTTACTGATGTTTGTGTGTTTGTTGTATCTTATTGATGTTTGTGTGTTTGTTGTTTCTTACTGATGTTTGTGTGTTTGTTGTTTCTTATTGATGTTTGTGTGTTTGTTGTATCTTATTGATGTTTGTGTTTGTTGTTTCTTACTGAAGTTTGTGTGTTTGTTGTATCTTATTGATGTTTGTGTGTTTGTTGTATCTTACTGATGTTTGTGTTTGTTGTATCTTACTGATGTTTGTGTGTTTGTTGTTTCTTACTGATGTTTGTGTTTGTTGTTTCTTACTGATGTTTGTGTGTTTGTTGTATCTTATTGATGTTTGTGTTTGTTGTTTCTTACTGATGTTTGTGTGTTTGTTGTTTCTTACTGATGTTTGTGTTTGTTGTTTCTTACTGATGTTTGTGTGTTTGTTGTATCTTATTGATGTTTGTGTTTGTTGTTTCTTACTGATGTTTGTGTTTGTTGTATCTTACTGATGTTTGTGTTTGTTGTTTCTTACTGATGTTTGTGTTTGTTGTATCTTACTGATGTTTGTGTTTGTTGTTTCTTACTGAAGTTTGTGTGTTTGTTGTATCTTATTGATGTTTGTGTGTTTGTTGTATCTTACTGATGTTTGTGTTTGTTGTATCTTACTGATGTTTGTGTGTTTGTTGTTTCTTACTGATGTTTGTGTGTTTGTTGTATCTTATTGATGTTTGTGTATTTGTTGTTTCTTACTGATGTTTGTGTTTGTTGTATCTTACTGATGTTTGTGTTTGTTGTATCTTATTGATGTTTGTGTGTTTGTTTCTTATTGATGTTTGTGTGTTTGTTGTATCTTACTGATGTTTGTGTTTGTTGTATCTTACTGATGTTTGTGTTTGTTGTATCTTACTGATGTTTGTGTTTGTTGTATCTTATTGATGTTTGTGTTTGTTGTATCTTATTGATGTTTGTGTTTGTTGTATCTTATTGATGTTTGTGTGTTTGTTGTATCTTATTGATGTTTGTGTATTTGTTGTATCTTACTGATGTTTGTGTGTTTGTTGATACTAACTTTACTGTGGTTGATACTAACTTTACTGTGGTTGACACTAACTTTATTGTCGTTGATACTAACTCTACTGTGGTTGATACTAACTTTATTGTCGTTGATACTAACTTTACTGTGGTTGATACTAACTCTACTGTGGTTGATACTAACTTTATTGTCGTTGATACTAACTTTACTGTGGTTGATACTAACTTTACTGTGGTTGATACTAACTTTACTGTGGTTGATACTAACTTTACTGTGGTTGATATTAACTTTACTGTGGTTGATACTAACTTTACTGTGGTTGATATTAACTTTACTGTGGTTGATACTAACTTTACTGCGGTTGATACTAACTTTATTGTGGTTGATACTAACTTTACTGTGGTTGATACTAACTTTACTGTGGTTGATACTAACTTTACTGTGGTTGATATTAACTTTACTGTGGTTGATACTAACTTTAATGTGGTTGATATTAACTTTACTGTGGTTGATACTAACTTTACTGCGGTTGATACTAACTTTAGTGTGGTTGATACTAACTTTACTGTGGTTGATACTAACTTTACTGTGGTTGATATTAACTTTACTGTGGTTGATACTAACTTTACTGTGGTTGATATTAACTTTACTGTGGTTGATATTAACTTTACTGCGGTTGATACTAACTTTATTGTGGTTGATACTAACTTTACTGTGGTTGATACTAACTTTACTGTGGTTGATACTAACTTTACTGTGGTTGATATTAACTTTACTGTGGTTGATACTAACTTTACTGCGGTTGATACTAACTTTAGTGTGGTTGATACTAACTTTACTGTGGTTGATACTAACTTTACTGTGGTTGATATTAACTTTACTGTGGTTGATACTAACTTTACTGCAGTTGATACTAACTTTAGTGTGGTTGATACTAACTTTACTGTGGTTGATACTAACTTTACTGTGTTTGATATTAACTTTACTGTGGTTGATACTAACTTTACTGTGGTTGATATTAACTTTACTGTGGTTGATACTAACTTTATTGTGGTTGATACTAACCTCATTGTGGTTGATACTAACTTTATTGTGGCTGATACTAACTTTAATGTTGTTGATACTAACTTTAGTGTGGTTGATACTAACTTTACTGTGGTTGATACTAACTTTACTGTGGTTGATACTAACTTTACTGTGGTTGATACTAGCTTTACTGTGGTTGATACTAACTTTACTGTGGTTGATACTAACTTTACTGTGGTTAATACTAACTTTACTGTGGTTGATACTAACTTTACTGTGGTTGATACTAGCTTTACTGTGGTTGATACTAACTTTACTGTGGTTGATACTAACTTTACTGTGGTTAATACTAACTTTACTGTGGTTGATACTAACTTTACTGTGGTTGATACTAGCTTTACTGTGGTTGATACTAACTTTACTGTGGTTGATACTAACTTTACTGTGGTTGATACTAACTTTACTGTGGTTGATACTAACTTTACTGTGGTTGATACTAACTTTACTGTGGTTGATACTAGCTTTACTGTGGTTGATACTAACTTTACTGTGGTTGTGGGGATGGAGACTGGAAGGGCTCTTTATTAGGTTCACCCATTCATTACGTGATCAACCCTTGTATACAATTTTTAAAGCAATATCTATCCGATGTATATATATATATATATATATATAATATATATATATATATATATATATATATATATATATATATATATATATATATATATATATATATATATATATATATGCAAAACAACCACTCTGAAAGAATAGAGAAATTCCAAGCGCTTTCGTGACTACTCACATTAGCAAGGAACTACCTTGATAATGTGAGTAGTCACGAAAGCGCTTAGAATTTCTCTATTCTTTCAGAGTGGTTGTTTTGCATATTCTGAAATCACCTGTTTACTGTGATCTTATTGCATATATATATATATATATATATATATATATATATATATATATATATATATATATATATATATATATATATATATATATATATATATATATATACAATGCAAGACATGCCACGACAGTTGGAAATCTTCAGCTCAAGATCTTTCACACTTCTTCGTACGTCATCAGGAGCTATGCAATGTTGCAAGAGTAGCAGCAAGTAGACTGAGAAGAGGTATTCTCAGAGTAAGGTAGCATGGTGACGCTAAGCAGTTCCTCTGAGAGGAAATGGTTGGAGTCATATATGTATATATATGAGGCTCACTTATGTGCCCGACCTGAGAAGACACATGGCTTGTAAACCAGGCTACCCAGTTTTTGAAGCATTCGTTGACCAGCGGTGAAGAGCGTCGCTTGGGAATCTTGCCAGTCTTCGTATAGTGGGTTCGAATCCTGATGACTGCGATTTTTCTCTGTATATACCTGAGTGTTCCTGCATGGTGTGTGTGTGTGTGTGTGTGTGTGTGTGTGTGTGTGTGTGTGTGTGTGTGTGTGTGTGTGTGTGTGTGTGTGTGTGTGTGTGTGTGTGTGTCATAATATACGACAGTAAATAAATAAAGAGAAAGATGGAGGAGAGGACCCTCCACCACCAGGGTCACGTTTCGCGCTTCTCGTCCATATTTCTGTTTATTCTTTTTATCACCTTAGCCATTCTAGGCCATTCCACTTCCTGTGCTACCTCGGGCTAAAGAAACATTCTAGGTCATTCCCCTTCCTGTGCTCCCTCGGGCTAAAGAAACATTCTATGTCATTCCACTTCCTGTTCTCCCTCGAGCTAAAGAAACATTCTAGGTCATTCCACTTTCTGTTCTCCCTCGGGCTAAAGAAACATTCTAGGTCATTCCACTTCCTGTGCTCCCTCGGGCTAAAGAAACATTCTAGGTCATTCCACTTCCTGTGCTACCTCGGGCTAAAGAAACATTCTAGGTCTTTCCACTTCCTGTGCTCCCTCGGGCTAAAGAAACATTCTATGTCATTCCACTTCCTGTTCTCCCTCGAGCTAAAGAAACATTCTAGGTCATTCCACTTTCTGTTCTCCCTCGGGCTAAAGAAACATTCTAGGTCATTCCACTTCCTGTGCTACCTCGGGCTAAAGAAACATTCTAGGTCATTCCACTTCCTGTGCTCCCTCGAGCTAAAGAAACATTCTAGGTCATTCCACTTCCTGTTCTCCCTCGGGCTAAAGAAACATTCTAGGTCATTCCACTTCCTGTTCTCCCTCGAGCTAAAGAAACATTCTAGGTCATTCCACTTTCTGTTCTCCCTCGGGCTAAAGAAACATTCTAGGTCATTCCACTTCCTGTGCTCCCTCGGGCTAAAGAAACATTCTAGGTCATTCCACTTCCTGTGCTCCCTCGGGCTAAAGAAACATTCTAGGTCATTCCACTTCCTGTGCTCCCTCGGGCTAAAGAAACATTCTAGGTCATTCCACTTCCTGTGCTCCCTCGGGCTAAAGAAACATTCTAGGTCATTCCACTTCCTGTGCTCCCTCGGGCTAAAGAAACATTCTAGGCCATTCCACTTCCTGTGCTCCCTCGGGCTAAAGAAACACTCTAGGTCATTCCACTTCCTGTGCTCCCTCGGGCTAAAGAAACATTCTAGGTCATTCCACTTCCTGTGCTCCCTCGGGCTAAAGAAACATTCTAAGTCATTCCACTTCCTGTGCTCCCTCGGGCTAAAGAAACATTCTAGGTCATTCCACTTCCTGTGCTCCCTCGGGCTAAAGAAACATTCTAGGTCATTCCACTTTCTGTTCTCCCTCAGGCTAAAGAAACATTCTAGGTCATTCCACTTCCTGTGCTCCCTCGGGCTAAAGAAACATTCTAGGTCATTCCACTTCCTGTGCTCCCTCGGGCTAAAGAAACATTCTAGGTCATTCCACTTCCTGTGCTCCCTCGGGCTAAAGAAACATTCTAGGTCATTTCACTTCCTGTGCTCCCTCGGGCTAAAGAAACATTCTAGGTCATTCCACTTCCTGTGCTCCCTCGGGCTAAAGAAACATTCTAGGTCATTCCACTTCCTGTGCTCCCTCGGGCTAAAGAAACATTCTAGGTCATTCCACTTCCTGTGCTCCCTCGGGCTAAAGAAACATTCTAGGTCATTCCACTTCCTGTGCTCCCTCGGGCTAAAGAAACATTCTAGGTCATTCCACTTCCTGTGCTCCCTCGGGCTAAAGAAACATTCTAGGTCATTCCACTTTCTGTTCTCCCTCGGGCTAAAGAAACATTCTAGGTCATTCCACTTCCTGTGCTCCCTCGGGCTAAAGAAACATTCTAGGTCATTCCACTTCCTGTGCTCCCTCGGGCTAAAGAAACATTCTAGGTCATTCCACTTCCTGTGCTCCCTCGGGCTAAAGAAACATTCTAGGTCATTCCACTTCCTGTGCTCCCTCGGGCTAAAGAAACATTCTAGGTCATTCCACTTCCTGTGCTCCCTCGGGCTAAAGAAACATTCTAGGTCATTCCACTTCCTGTGCTCCCTCGGGCTAAAGAAACATTCTAGGTCATTCCACTTCCTGTTCTCCCTCGGGCTAAAGAAACATTCTAGGTCATTCCACTTCCTGTGCTCCCTCGGGCTAAAGAAACATTCTAGGTCATTCCACTTCCTGTGCTCCCTCGGGCTAAAGAAACATTCTAGGTCATTCCACTTCCTGTGCTCCCTCGGGCTAAAGAAACATTCTAGGTCATTCCACTTTCTGTTCTCCCTCGGGCTAAAGAAACATTCTAGGTCATTCCACTTCCTGTGCTCCTTCGGGCTAAAGAAACATTCTAGGTCATTCCACTTCCTGTGCTCCCTCGGGCTAAAGAAACATTTTAGGTCATTCCACTTCCTGTGCTCCCTCGGGCTAAAGAAACATTATAGGTCATTCCACTTCCTGTGCACCCTCGAGCTAAAGAAACATTCTAGGTCATTCCACTTTCTGTTCTCCCTCGGGCTAAAGAAACATTCTAGGTCATTCCACTTCCTCTGCTCCCTCGGGCTAAAGAAACATTCTAGGTCATTCCACTTTCTGTTCTCCCTCGGGCTAAAGAAACATTCTAGGTCATTCCACTTCCTGTGCTCCTTCGGGCTAAAGAAACATTCTAGGTCATTCCACTTCCTGTGCTCCCTCGGGCTAAAGAAACATTCTAGGTCATTCCACTTCCTGTGCTCCCTCGGGCTAAAGAAACATTCTAGGTCATTCCACTTCCTGTGCTCCCTCTGGCTAAAGAAACTTTCTAGGTCATTCCACTTCCTGTGCTCCCTCGAGCTAAAGAAACCTAGGTCATTCCACTTCCTGTTCTCCCTCGGGCTAAAGAAACATTCTAGGTCATTCCACTTCCTGTTCTCCCTCGAGCTAAAGAAACATTCTATGTCATTCCACTTTCTGTTCTCCCTCGGGCTAAAGAAACATTCTAGGTCATTCCACTTCCTGTGCTCCCTCGGGCTAAAGAAACATTCTAGGTCATTCTACTTCCTGTGCTCCCTCGGGCTAAAGAAACATTCTAGGTCATTCCACTTCCTGTGCTCCCTCGGGCTAAAGAAACATTCTAGGTCATTCCACTTCCTGTGCTCCCTCGAGCTAAAGAAACATTCTAGGTCATTCCACTTCCTGTTCTCCCTCGGGCTAAAGAAACATTCTAGGTCATTCCACTTTCTGTTCTCCCTCGGGCTAAAGAAACATTCTAGGTCATTCCACTTCC
>NC_091321.1:23342175-23384675 GCF_038502225.1 Cherax quadricarinatus
GTTATTTCCTGAGATCCTGATAACTGATCAATCTCCTCAGTTACCTTCTATGTGTGCTCCTACACATGTTAAAATATACCCAAACTGTGAGTGTCCTCTCGAGTATGTTGCACCTCTTATCCTTCTCCGTTCTTACAGTGTTTGCTGCATACTATTTCCTTTCTCTACTGATTATATTTTCAATTTTCCTTACGAGGTTTTATTAGGTGTGGACGCTACGTTGTCGGAGAAATAGTTGGTCTTATGCTTTGTACCCGTATAGCCTTCAACAGTTTGTTACTGTTTTCTAAGATAGATTTTGTTTAGATTTTTAACCCCGGAGGGTTAGCCACCCAGGATAACCCAAGAAAGTCAGTGCGTCATCGAGGGACTGTCTGTCTTATTTCCACTGTGGTCCTCAATCTTGTCCCCCCAGGATGCGTCCCAAACCAGTCGACTAACACCCAGGTACCTACTTGCTTGCTAGGTGAACGAGGACAACATGTGTAAGGAAACACGCAAAATGTTTCCACTCTTGCCGGGGATCGAACCACGGACACTCAGCGTGGGAAGCCAGAACGTTGTCTACCAAGCCAAAGGCCACGTGGCTTGGTAGACAACGCTCTACCAAGTGAGGAGTCTGAGAGTTTCACTTCTTCCGTCTTCTTGGTTACTCTTGGTTCTGTCAGTTAGTCTTCTCTATACTAAAGGAATATTGGTGGTGAATTATATCGACAAGTGTGCGTGTGAGAAACGTCTTCTCAGTAAAGAACATCCCTCGTCTTTTGGAAAAAAAAAATGGTGGCTGTCACGCATCTTTAGTAGAAACAAGACGGTCAGGTTTTGCTGGCAGTGCTGCTGATCATGTCAAGAGACTTCGTAAACGCTTAATGACCTTCCAAACTACCTCAGTTTCCAGTACTAACCTGCAAGACCACTGGCGGTGCTGTTGGTCTGTGTGATACAATAAAGCTACAAGTGGACATCACACAATTTTTCATCGCTGTTGGTCATCTCATGTATCAGATGCAATATTTGTCTGGTCGTGCTGACAGTCCATCAAGATATACTCCGATTCTCCTCCTCAAAGGGAAGTATTTAGACAGTACCGACTTATTTTTCTTCAGCAACCTGACACGCTTGTATCGTCTGTTTTATAGTTCAGTCCAAAATGAGGATTCTCACCACTGTTTTCTAAATGAAACTTATTTATCTGGACTGGCTGTAACTACCTTCTTTTGCTCCTAGTGTTCAACTTCATCCACTTGTTCCTCTCTGCCTCTGCCGCCGTCCATCCCATGCACTGATCAATGACGCGCATGTGTTTTACCATTTTATAAGAAAATTAATAACGATGTTAAAATTTAAAACACCAATTTTCTGAATGAGGAAATACAACTCACTACTACTACTTATCTCCTTTAACAATATTCTGAAGAATAAGATAGACCATTGTGAGAATATCCTCTGATATATTGTTTATACATAATATTAAAAGTAGAGATGGAGAAAATATACTTGAAATGTTATGGAAAAAAATCATTCATTCATACTGTATTTCTGGAAGTCAGTTTTTGGCGTGAAATTTGAAAAAGTTTGATTAACAATGAATGAAGTCAGAGATAACAACAGGATCCCATACTGATGATTGCAAGACTACAGTGTTGAAGGCTCTTAACAAACTTATTGTTAAGAGACGCAACAAAATTGTTGTGAGGTGGGAGTGGTGGCAGCAGGGTATTAGTTCACTCAAGTGGAACAATCGTTTTTTTTTTTTTTAAAAACTGAATGTTCTTAAGATGGGAGAGGAAAACTTTTCAGAGGATTTACCGAAATGCTTCAAGGCAAGCTAATGTAGATGGAACCTTCAAGTCACTCTTGTTTTTAAACACAGAAAGATGATCACCATCTAGGTTACTCTATTTACTGGTATTTACTGCAGCAGAGGCATTACATACCAGCTGAGGTGAAGATGTCTAGAACCGTATACAAAAAACTGAGAGAGAGAGAAGTAAAGAAAGAAGTTAAGAGTTTGTCTTCTACAAAACATCTGAAGAAGGAAAAAGAAGATTGGGGAAAAAAGGTAAGATATTTTTAGCAGGAATCCAGAGGAAGGTCTCGGAGCTGGAAGAAGATAGTTCACAAGACTTATTTTTAAAGAAGCTGTGCCACGAGGTGTGAAGGTCACACTGACTTCAGGCGATTTATTGAAGAAAGATTTATATAATATCCAGCAACTGAATGAACTCCAACCATTACTATTATTATTATTACTTCTACTACTATAACGCCACTACTACACTTAATACTACTGTTACTACTGCAACCCTAGTAGTAGTACTACTACTACTACAACTACTACAAATAACCATAAACAATATCAACACTGCTGCTACTACTACTACTACTAATACTATTACTACTACTAATACTACTACTACTACTACTAATAATACCATTACTACTACTAATACTACTACTAATACTACTACTGCTACTAATACTACTACTGCTACTAATACTACTACTGCTACTAATACTACTACTACTAATACTATTACTACTACTACTACTAATAATAATAATAATAAATTTTAAACTGCAGAATTTTGTCCTTATATTGTAGAAACTCAAGAGAAAAATTCCTTCATGAAGGGTTAGAACTTACAAGTATTGTAAATTTTACATATTGTACATGTGAGAAGTTATATGTACGTGTGGGAGTAACACAGTCTTATACTTAAATAAAAGTTAGAACACTTCTAGCTTATATTGTGAGGACACTCACGACATTGGATGGATGGAGAGATGTGCTGATAATGGCAGTGTGCAGATAAAAACAGATGTACACTTCCAAACATTCAATCAGGAAACGTTTCGCCACAAGTGTCTTCTTCAGCCCTAGTCTAAAGAAGTAATTTGTGAAGAAAAGTTTCCACAATAAGTATCTTGTACTGTGTCTATGTGTCTTTATCTACATTCTCTGTGTTAAAAAATACTTCGAATATTTTTTTAAGTCTAAGAAGTTAACAATACTGACAGTTAAAAATCATCACTCGCCTTCTCATCCTGGGTATCTTCTTAGCCAGCTTTGGCGAAGGATCTTAGTTGGCAGTGAGAAGAATACAATACTGACAAGTTGCAAAAACAAAGACACAGAAGCAGACTGGACTCTTTATTACGACAAAGTAATAGGCGGAGCGAGGATCATAGGAGACGTGCTGGTGGCCTGAGACTGTAAACACCTGTACAGGTCAGGCCGTGGAGTGTGCCGAGGAAGAGGATTTCATCCACACGAAAACTCTTTTATCTCTGTATCTGCCGTTTCAGTCCGTCCTGGACCGAAATGTTGAAACACAGAGCTGCGATTTTATGGTGAATCTTCAGAACCATGGCAGCAATGACTATTATGATTATTTTCAGCTGTGTTGCTGTCTCGGAGTTCGATCACTAATTCCTTGGTTGTGTTGAAGGTAACCCAGGGAAGACGAGACTAGCTAGGGGTCCATGTTTTTGAAAACTTTCCTGGTACTATGGGATAATATCCATGATGTAGAATGAAATAATTATCTGGTCTATTATTGTCCTTCCAACGACTTCTGGACCACAGGGTTGAGAGTACACGGTCGAGCACAAACGTCTGATGAGCACTGACAATGATAACAAGGTGAATGTGTTCAGTTGTGTTCCTGTCCATGAAGGCAAGAAGACTGCTCCCTTAATATCCTGGATGTATGGAATGTTTCACTAGTGTTCGAAGAGACGTTCCTGGCGCACTCGACAAGAGAAGAAAAAGACTGCAATAGTGGAGATGAGCTAAGGTTTATCTGGGAAGCTACATCTCTCTGCTGCTGTCAAGAAGAAAAACATACCAATCGCGAAAACAATAGGCTTTCAGCAAAAGATTCAAATACTCTCGGTATAAAATATTCATCTTGGCTGCATCAGAGAGACGGAGCTTCCCAGCGCTACCCTGACCCAACTCAACTTCGATCTTCCTTTCTATCCTAGCTAAGCCTACCTTCTAGAGTGCGCCGAGAACCTCGCCTCATAGGTGACACCTTCCACACAAACAAGAAATTAGGAAGCAGTCTCCGTGGAGTTGTGGACAGCAACACAGTTGATCACATTTGTTTTTGTTAGGACTGGAAAAGAATAGAGCATGAAAAGGTTGTGTGAAAACAGAAAGAGCTAAGAAAGATTGTGGCCTGGCTACTTTAAGTGAGCTTTAAGGGCGTTGTTTTTATCTCATTGCTACGAATGTAGTTATACTTTCCTCAAGTTATATCACCATTGTGCTCCAACAGCCGCTATAAGGAGAGTAACAGACCCCAAGTTTTCAGCGGCACAGAACCTCTAGCTAGTCTCTTGATCCCAGGAACACATTTTATACAACCAAAGAATGAGCAAGCAAACTCTTGGACAGAAAGACAGTTGAAAGCAATTATATTTCCATCACTGCCATTATTCTTCAGAGGCTTAATCTTGAACTCACGGCTCTATGCTTCAAGAGTCACTGGAAGTACAGTCAGACCAGAGGCCAAACTAGAGGTCTGTAATACCGTCCCGTAGCTCGGTTGGTACCGCACTCAGCTCACACACAGGTCCGTTGTTCGATCCCCGGTACGGGTGAAAACATTCGGGCGTGCTTCCGTAAGGCACCTGCTGTCCCTGTTCACCTAGTAGTAAATAACTACTTGGCCGCAAGCCGACTGATGTGGGTCGCATCCTGGGGACAAAATTAACCTAATTTGCCCAAAGTACTCTGCATAACCAGGGGCTTTCTATACAGTATATCACTGATGTCAGTTAGGTCTATATAAGTTGTATTATGTACTTGTACAAATACAGATTATTATATTATTATTTTTATATTATTATTTTTATTATTATTATTATTATTATGCTAAGGTCACTCGCACCTCTCCTACGGTCCTCACTCCACCTGTATATCCCCATGTACCCTCAACAGACTTCATCCGGCTCAAGTTCTCGCCGATGGTACGATTTGGCAACATGCCAGGAATTCCCCCCCCATGTATACGCGGACTAGGGAGTTTGTAACCGTAGCATGTTGGTCTTTGTTGTTAATGACATTGGGACACAAGGGTATTCGAGTATAGGTCTTATTATCATTTTATACAGATGTTTTTTGACATGTTGAGGGGCTTGATTGAATCGAAAGAGTCTGCTAAGACCGGCTTTGGCTGTGTTGATCTTTTTAGTTACATGAGATGTTGAGTGGAGCAGCCTGTCTATTTCATATCCCAAGATCTTGTTAGGGTTTCTAATGGCTACAGGTGTACCTCTGATGGAGATACCCCCTTTATCTTCGATGGTTGATGCAAAACATCCTATCGTGCTAACAAGGACCTTGTCAGGATTAGTCATAATTCTCCATTTCTTCTCCCAATTAGATGTTCGACGAAGTTCAATATTCATTTTTTCTATGACTCTCTCATACTTGTATTTTCCTGTTACTGGAGTTGATGAGACGACATGAATAACATCATCTGCAAACTGTGTCACAATTGTGTCATTAAATTCTGGTTGAGGAAGGTCATTCACATAAATGTTAAACAGAAGTGGACTGAGACAAGAACCTTGTGGGACACCAGCCGTCGGTATAAAAGGTTCTGTCGACTTGCCATGAAAGGTGGGAATGATTTTTCTTTGAGTTAAGAAATTATAAATTACTCTGAGAAAAGTCCAGGTATGGTCTGGTAGGTCAATGAGTTTGTATATTAGGCCATCATGCCATAAGCTATCAAAAGCTTTATGAATATCTCTGGTGGCAATTAAGGCAAGATTGCCCTGATGTTTTAGACTTGCTAGTGTCAAAAATAACATTTATTGCATGATTGGTACCTCTATGTGTTCTAAAGCCAAATTGTTTTTCAGTAAACAAGTGATTAAACTCCATATAGTAATTCAATCTGTTGGAAATGACTTTCTCAAGAACTTTTCCAGTGACTTCAAGTAAAGATATAGGTCTATAGTTCCCAGGTTGGTGGATGTCTTTATTGGGCTTAGCAAGAAAGATCATCCTAGCAGTCTTAAAAACAACTGGAAAATGTCCTGAGGCCAAGATGGCATTAAAGATATTTACCAAGGACTGTTTGCAATTTCTAGGTAGGTACTTTATTTGTTTCATTGTTATTCCAGAGAGGCCAGGGGCTCTATTTCTCATTCTTCCAATAACCTGACTTATCTCTAGTAATGTAATAGGTCTAGTAAGCGGGTGGGTATCTTCAAGAGTTGAAGTATCGATGGAAGGTAGTGGTTGTAGATCATCCAAGTTCTCATCTCTCCATTCATTTACTAACTGATAATGATTATTATTAAATTGACGACTGTTATTGTGAGAGAATTTTCTCCCATACATCACCCATCAAATTAGCCTGGTCCTGTGGATCGTCAAGTTTAATTTCAACATCTTCATCATCCTCATCAGTGAGGGTATGAACTAGGTAGTTAGGAACCTTGTGCTTTCCCCCTAAAAGTTGTCGGATCTTACTCCAAAATTTTGCTGGTTCACGTTTATATTGATTAGCTTGAAGAACTAGAAATTTCCATATGTCTCGTTTGTGTTGACTAATCATGTTAATTAATTCGTGCCTTAATCGGTGCAGTGTAGCTGCTGGTGGTTGTCGCGTTTGAAGATGCCTTCGACATTCTGCTTGATAATTTCTTAAAGTGTCTCTAATTTCTCTAGTAGGTTTATATTGTTGGTATATCTTTGTGGAAGCTAATTGGCAAGTTGCATTGGTAGCTTCAATTATTCGATTGTGCAGGGACCTGATTGCATCATCAATTGCACTGGAAGGTAGATTTTCCAAAGACACAATTTCATCTTCACCCAGATATGCCCTGAAGGGGTCAAACCCTAGGGTGTTGAGATTGGGTTTAGGAGGTACAGGTATTCTAAATGGAGAAGTTTGTAGTTGTATTATAACAGGGATATGGTCAGATCCTACGTTTCCACCAGGAGATATACGACAGTGAAAGATGTCACAGTCACTGTTTGTCAGTACTATATCTGGTGTCCCTGGATGAGGTCCAATGTACGATTTGAAGAATGGGCCTTGAAATGACAAGTTTCTAGCTGTCATGATATTAAAGAGTTGTTTTCCTTTTAAGCTCTTCGCTTTATTACCGATACCAGGAGGAGAGACAGAGTTAAAATGGCAGATTTACACACACAACAAGATATTACTGCCATAAATGTACGCCTTGACACCCTAAAAAAGAAACAACTTTATACAATGCAAGAACTATACATGCCAGATAGAGAACATCCTATACAAGTGATAAATACCACCGATTACACCATCAATACTCCGCCTCACAGGACTCAAAGAATGACTCTCCCACAGAGGGTTCGTCGTTTTATTCATAAAGATGATTACCCTCGACCCATGATTTTGAGTAACTTACCTGATGAAGAAGATTGGATACCACCGGAACCCTTCTATGTATACTGAGAAAATCATCGCCCCCAATTAGGGAGACATCTTAAATAACTTTCTAATGTAAAATTATGCTATTGACTATTGTTGGACACCACCATTAAGAAGCTATTGTCACGAACTTATAAACTGGCCAGAAAATTATTGCCTTTCTTGTCGTATAAATATCCGTTGTGCAATCGAGAAAAAAAAAAAAAAAAGCAATTGCAACTTGCATAACTACTACCAATTCAGAGTCATGTAGTTATATACCTATAATATCTGTGTGACTCTGATGGGTTAGTATTATACCCCTTAAAGAATATCTTATCAATTCACATACACTTTTTAAATTACACCAAAGTGGTTGGGCCACTTACCTTTTATATCCTACCTCTCCCCCCCCTCCCACCCTTTTCCAATATTTCCATCCTTACCCATCCTTCTTCCTTACCCATCTTACCAAAGCTCTGGTCATCAGAAGAAGAAAGAAGAAGATACCCAAGTGTTGCACAAGTGTCTAATTCATCAATCATCTTGTCGGTTATCTGAGCCATGTATCTATTAGAAATTCATCTCTAGATTTCTCTGCCCCGATGTTAACCCTCAAGTGATGGTTCAGGAGATGAATTTTGAAGTTCCCTTTTTTATTTTTTTCAGTGCAGTTCAGTTTGTGAACAACTTATTACACTGGTAATTTTGCAGTCACTGCGACAAGAAAACCCATGTAACAAATGACCTTAAAAACTGTATGGGAGGTTTGTACGAACGTAAATAAAGTTCATTTGTTAAGCTTTTTGCGTAGCCTAAGGTGACAGCCTATCCCATAGACATAGGAAATGGAATTTTTATGAAATATGGACGTTGGAAATAAATGGTACGAAATACCGACACAATGGAAATATAAACACTTAAGCAGTATAATGTGATCTTTTATTGACAACGTTTCGCCCACGCAGTGTCGTTATCAAGTCACAAATAGATCTGGACTGATTGTGCCCAAGAGTTTAGAGAGGTGTTTAGCGAGAATTCCTGAGAGTTGGTGAGGAGCACTGCCTATTCCCGAGGATATGGGCCTCAATGGGATACCTGACTTGTGAATTTTTGGTAGGCCGTACATTCTGGCAGGTCTGGGGTTGCTGGAAATGGTGTGAAGAAGTGTCTTCCCTTGTTCGGAGTCCCTCAGAATGCGGCGAGTCCTGTGAAGAAATGTTTTGGTAAAGTTGCCCACTTGGTCTGATGTGAGAGGTTTGTAGGTATCTGGGTCATTAAGAAGATTGAGCATTTTCTTCCTGTAATCGTCAATGTTCATGATTACGACACCATCTCCTTTATCGGCGGTGGTGTCTTCTGCTAAAGCTTAAAGTGCAATGATGTAACGTCGACGTATGACTGGGGAGCTGTGTGTTGAGATGGTCGCTGAGATGATGACTTGAAGATAGCCTTTTTGGTAATCGGAGTCATTGTGCCTGTAATTTTTAGTGATGCAATTGAGGTCTTGTTTCGGTTTCGGAATTCCTGTTGGAAACTTGAGGTCTAAGCTGAGGGCTTCAGTTTCTGTGGCTGACAGTGAACGAGAAGAAAGATTTTCAATAATTTCAGGTTTTCTTAAACTTTTCCACTGATTATTATCGTAGAGAGTTTGGAGTTTCCTAGTAAGTTTGATTTTTTGTTGAACATTAGCTGTGGTAACTCCCCCCCCCCCCACACACACACATATATATATATATATATATATATATATATATATATATATATATATATATATATATATATATATATATATACATATATATATATATATATATATATATATATATGGAAGAATTCGCAATAAAATGCGTGACTGCAAATATAAAAAATACTACAGTGAAAAAATAAACAGGAAAACCTGAACACTTTCACACATCTTCAGAAGAACAGAAAAAAAGAGGCAAGATAAGCACATTTTATGTTAGAAAGGGAATGATACCTCACTCAGTGAGGGTGGTATCTTACTTAGTGAGGGTGGTATCTTAGTGAGGGTGGTATCTTACTCAGTGAGGGTGGTATCTTACTTAGTGAGGGTGGTATCTTACTTAGTGAGGGTGGTATCTTAGTGAGGGTGGTATCTTACTCAGTGAGGGTGGTATCTTACTTAGTGAGGGTGGTATCTTACTTAGTGAGGGTGGTATCTTAGTGAGGGTGGTATCTTACTCAGTGAGGGTGGTATCTTACTTAGTGAGGGTGGTATCTTAGTGAGGGTGGTATCTTACTCAGTGAGGGTGGTATCTTACTTAGTGAGGGTGGTATCTTAGTGAGGGTGGTATCTTACTCAGTGAGGGTGGTATCTTACTCAGTGAGGGTGGTATCTTACTCAGTGAGGGTGGTATCTTACTTAGTGAGGGTGGTATCTCAATCAGTGAGGGTGGTATCTTACTCAGTGAGGGTGGTATCTCACTCAGTGAGGGTGGTATCTTACTCAGTGAGGGTGGTATCTTACTTAGTGAGGGTGGTATCTCAATCAGTGAGGGTGGTATCTTACTCAGTGAGGGTGGTATCTTACTTAGTGAGGGTGGTATCTCAATCAGTGAGGGTGGTATCTTACTCAGTGAGGGTGGTATCTCACTCAGTGAGGGTGGTATCTTACTCAGTGAGGGTGGTATCTTACTCAGTGAGGGTGGTATCTTACTTAGTGAGGGTGGTATCTCAATCAGTGAGGGTGGTATCTCACTCAGTGAGGGTGGTATCTTACTCAGTGAGGGTGGTATCTCACTCAGTGAGGGTGGTATCTCACTCAGCGAGGGTGGTATCTCACTCAGCAAGGGTGGTATCTCACTCAGTGAGGGTGATATCTTACTCAGTGAGGGTGGTATCTTACTTAGAGAGGGTGGTATCTCACTCAGTGAGGGTGGTATCTCACTCAACGAGGGTGGTATC
Source organism: Cherax quadricarinatus (assembly GCF_038502225.1). Taxonomy (NCBI): domain Eukaryota; kingdom Metazoa; phylum Arthropoda; class Malacostraca; order Decapoda; family Parastacidae; genus Cherax; species Cherax quadricarinatus. The sequence goes on from NC_091321.1 coordinate 23,352,522, forward strand.
TCAGTGAGGGTGGTATCTCACTCAGTGAGTGTGGTATCACACTCAGTGAGGGTGGTATCTCACTCAGTGAGTGTGGTATCTCACTCAGTGAGGGTGGTATCTCACTCAGTGAGGGTGGTATCTCACTCAGTGAGGGTGGTATCTCACTCAGTGAGGGTGGTATCTCACTCAGTGAGGGTGGTATCTCACTCAGAGAGGGTGGTATCTCACTCAGTGAGGGTGGTATCTCACTCAGTGAGGGTGGTATCTCACTCAGTGAGTGTGGTATCTCACTCAGTGAGGGTGGTATCTCACTCAGTGAGTGTGGTATCTCACTCAGTGAGGGTGGTGTCTCACTCAGTGAGGGTGGTATCTCACTCAGTGAGGGTGGTATCTCACTCAGTGAGGGTGGTATCTCACTCAGTGAGGGTGGTATCTCACTCAGTGAGGGTGGTATCTCACTCAGTGAGGGTGGTATCTCACTCAGTGAGGGTGGTATCTCACTCAGTGAGGGTGGTATCTCACTCAGTGAGGGTGGTATCTCACTCAGTGAGGGTGGTATCTCACTCAGTGAGGGTGGTATCTCACTCAGTGAGGGTGGTATCTCAGTGAGGGTGCTATCTCACTCAGAGAGGGTGGTGCCTCACTCAGTGAAGGTGGTACATTACTCAGGGCAGGGTGGTATCTCTCAATGAAGGTGGTACCTCACTCACTGAAGGTGTTACCTCACTCACTGAAGGTGTTACCTCACTCACTGAAGGTGTTATCTCACTCAGTGAAGGTGTTACCTCACTCACTGAAGGTGTTACCTCACTCAGTGAAGGTGGTACCTCACTCAGTGAAGGTGGTACCTCACTCAGTGAAGGTGGTACCTCATTCAGTGAAGGTGGTACCTCACTCACTGAAGGTGTTACCTCAATCAGTGAAGGTGGTACCTCACTCACTGAAGGTGGTACCTCACTCAGTGAAGGTGGTACCTCACTCACTGAAGGTGTTATCTCATTCAGTGAAGGTGGTACCTCACTCACTGAAGGTGTTACCTCACTCACTGAAGGTGGTACCTCACTCACTGAAGGTGTTACCTCACTCAGTGAAGGTGGTACCTCACTCACTGAAGGTGGTACCTCACTCAGTGAAGGTGGTACCTCACTCACTGAAGGTGGTACCTCACTCAGTGAAGGTGGTACCTCACTCAGTGAAGGTGGTACCTCACTCACTTGGATCCACTTCGAGGACAGCGTGAAACAAGCTTTTATGCCACAAGACGGGCAGAAAGCAGCAACTTCACTCTGGCTGTACCCTTCTCCAGAACATCACTCCATCTGAGATCATACATACCCAGGATGACTCGAGTATGGAACACATTCGTACAGCATAATGATGTCAACGAGATAACGTCAGTTGATCAAATGAAAATGCTGGCCCACAGATGGCTCCAACTTCATCCTGTTCCCTACTTGTATGTCTCATAACAATAAAAATGCTTTCAAATGAGCTGATGTAGGTAACAGCTCTTAGCTTGCCAATAAAGTTAGGAATCCTTAACCTGTAAATAGCTGTCAATAAAGCTAGGGATCCTTAACCTTGTCAAACCCTGTGTAAAAAAAAAAAAAAAAAAAAGGTGGTACCTCACTCAGTGAAGGTGGTACCTCACTCACTGAAGGTGTTACCTCACTCAGTGAAGGTGGTACCTCACTCACTGAAGGTGGTACCTCACTCAGTGAAGGTGGTACCTCACTCACTGAAGGTGTTACCTCACTCAGTGAAGGTGGTACCTCACTCACTGAAGGTGGTACCTCACTCAGTGAAGGTGGTACCTCACTCACTGAAGGTGTTACCTCACTCAGTGAAGGTGGTACCTCACTCACTGAAGGTGGTACCTCACTCAGTGAAGGTGGTACCTCACTCAGTGAAGGTGGTACCTCACTCACTGAAGGTGGTACCTCACTCAGTGAAGGTGGTACCTCACTCACTGAAGGTGTTACCTCACTCAGTGAAGGTGGTACCTCACTCACTGAAGGTGGTACCTCACTCAGTGAAGGTGGTACCTCACTCACTGAAGGTGTTACCTCACTCAGTGAAGGTGGTACCTCACTCACTGAAGGTGGTACCTCACTCAGTGAAGGTGGTACCTCACTCACTGAAGGTGTTACCTCACTCAGTGAAGGTGGTACCTCACTCACTGAAGGTGTTACCTCACTCAGTGAAGGTGGTACCTCACTCACTGAAGGTGGTACCTCACTCAGTCAAGGTGGTACCTCACTCACTGAAGGTGGTACCTCACTCACTGAAGGTGGTACCTCACTCAGTGAAGGTGGTACCTCACCTATAGATTAACATGGCCAGTCAATAAGACAGAAGAAAATGTACAGATAATACAAATTAAACATTTCAAACCAACAGCGTAAAAACACAGGACTGGAGGAGCACAGTAGTAGGCTCACTGGGGGATTCCATGTAGATGAATCCAAAATTCAACCTCCCACACACACATACATTTGCTCATTATATTTATAAAATTAAAGACAAATTGTCAAATTGCATTTTTGACAAAGAAAACAATCTGCATTTTTGTGAAAAAAAAGTTTTTTTTCCTTTAAGACTACTAACAATATTCTAGACTATAAAACTATCAAGTTTATAGATACCGAAACTCAACTTTAAAATATGTTGCGCATCACTACATGCAGAATAAACAAAACATGTACCTGTCATAGGTGACCGTATATTCTGTCAGTCACGATGTTACGCAATCTAGTGTATTTTTTATGTTTGATAAATAAGGCACTTGCGTAACACTTGGGTATTTTTATTCTAGAAACGTTTTGCCATCCAGTGGCTTCTTCAGTCTAATGCAGAGAAACAGTGGAAGATGAGAAGTGTGAGGTAATCAGTCCCTCAACCTGGAGTCGACTGTTTCAGTCCATTATTAATATTGATGGACTGAAACATATTCGCGTGGATGGGGTTTATATACTACAGGTAGATGAGTTAGAGCAGTGGTAGTCGGAGTCACCAGTAGAAAAATTCACTAATTTAAGTAGGTCGGTCCTATTCATACAATTTACTGACGGGAAAAGATCACAGTGCCTGACACTGGTGGCTCCAAATCTCTGGGAATCCTTGTTTTCTCGTCTACCAGAGTTGATATCCTCCAGCAAGATAACATGAAAAATGGACATCAGGCTGCCCAGTTGTGACGCCACCTCCGGTCTTTTGCCAGCACACCTGGCTTCTTTATCAGTCTCATTATCACAGCTGATTCCTATGTAGGAAGGAATTCAGGTAATTGAGATAAGAAAGCCTTCATGTCATTTTTCAATACCTGTTTTGTAAGTAGAACTCTTCAGTGCTTGAAGAACAGACTTAGAGTAATAGATTGCTCCATTTCCTTTGTTTCTTTAATGCGGAGTGCAGGTTAGTGTTGAGCTGAGGCGGTTGTTCATCCTGATGCTGCTAGTCATGATACAATCGCTATCTTCATGTATTTTGAAGCCTAGTGCACAAAGTTGATACATGTATAAAACTTGTAGCAACAGGTTGACTGACCGGTCCAGTGCAGCGTTAATACCCAGTGCAGCATTAACAACCAGGCCAGTACTAACACCCAAGGGAGCACTAGCACCCAGTGCAGCACTAACACCCAAGGCAGCACTAACACCCAGTGCAGCATTAACAACCAGGCCAGTACTAACACCCAAGGCAGCACTAGCACCCAGGGCAGAACTAACACCCAAGGCAGCACTAACACCCAGTGCAGCACTAACACTCAGGGCAGCACTAACACCCAGTGCAGCACTAACACCCAGTGCAGCACTAACACCTGGGGCAGCACTAAAACCCAGGACAGCACTAACACCCAGGCCAGGACGGTGGGAACCTACACCCAGGGCAGGAAGGGAAAGATCTACAAAGGGCAGGAAGGGAGAGGTCTACATCAAGGGCAGGAAGGGAGAGGTCTACATCAAGGGCAGGAAGGGAGAGGTCTACATCAAGGGCAGGAAGGGAGAGGTCTACATCAAGGGCAGGAAGGGAGAGGTCTACATCAAGGGCAGGAAGGGAGAGGTCTACATCAAGGGCAGGAAGGGAGAGGTCTACATCAAGGGCAGGAAGGGAGAGGTCTACATCAAGGGCAGGAAGGGAGAGGTCTACATCAAGGGCAGGAAGGGAGAGGTCTACATCAAGGGCAGGAAGGGAGAGGTCTACATCAAGGGCAGGAAGGAAGAGGTCTACATCAAGAGCAGAAAGGGAGAAGTCTACATCAAGGTCAGGAAGAGAGAGGTCTACATCAAGGGTAGGGATTTACATCAAGATCAGGGAGAGGTCTACATCAAGGGCAGGAAGGGAGAGATCTACATCAAGGGCAGGGAGAGGTCCACATCAGGGGCAGGAAGCGAAAGGTCTACATCAAGGGCAGGAAGGGAGAGGTCTACATCAAGGGCAGGGAGAGGTCTACATCAAGCGCAGGGAGAGGTCTACATCAAGGGCAGGAAGCGAGAGGTCTACATCAAGGGCAGGGAGAGGTCTACATCAAGGGCAGGGAGAGGTCTACATCAAGGGCAGGGAGAGGTCTACATCAAGGGCAGGAAGGGAGAGGTCTACATCAAGGGCAGGAAGGGAGAGGTCTACATCAAGGGCAGGAAGGGAGAGGTCTACATCAAGGGCAGGAAGGGAGAGGTCTACATCAAGGGCAGGAAGGGAGAGGTCTGCATCAAGGGCAGGAAGGGAGAGTTCTACATCAAGGGCAGGAATTGAGAGGTCTACTTCAAGGGCAGGAAGGGAGAGTTCTACATCAAGGGCAGGAATTGAGAGGTCTACATCAAGGGCAGGAAGGGAGAGTTCTACATCAAGGGCAGGAATTGAGAGGTCTACATCAAGGGCAGGAAGGGAGAGGTCTACAGCAGTGAGGAGATACAGTCTGATGATAGTATCAATTATTCAGTGATCACCCAGCTCGTTGGCAACACTGCCAACCTCCACTCCTCCCACCTTTTCTCTCCCTCCTTCCCTCTCTCTCTCTCTCTCCTTCCCTCTCTCTCCCTCCCTCTCTCTCTCTCCCTCACCCTCTTTTTTCTACCCCTTTTGTCACCTGTCTTCCTTTCCCCTCTTGTCTTTACTGCATATTCACTTCTCTCTCTCCTGCCCCTCTCACTTCCCTCTCTCCTGCCCCTCTCACTTCCCTCTCTCCTGCCCCTGTCACTTCACTCTCCTGCCCTCTCACCTCCTTCTTTCATGCCCTCTCACTCCCCCCTCCCCTGCCCTCTCCCTTCAATCTGCCTTAATCACTCCCCCCTCTCTCCTACCCCACTCACCTCTCTCCAACACCACTCCCATCTCTTCTACTCCACTCGCTCCAATGTCTTCAATCCCATTCCCATCTCTTCTACCCTACTCACTCCCCTCTCTTCTAGCCCACGCACTCCCCTCTCTTCTAGCTCACTTGCCCTCTTCCCTGTCTCCCTCCTTCCCGTCTTTCCTACCTCTTTCATTTCCCTTATTCCTTCTTCACCTCCCTCTCCCCTGCCTTTCTCACATCCTTCTCTCCTGTTCCCTCATTCCCCTCTATCCTGCCTCTGTCACTCCCCTTCTCTTGCTTCCCGACTCTCCCCTCTCTTCTGCCTCCTTCCACCCTTCTTTCTTGTCTATTTCACTTTCCCCTCTCTACTGCTCTCTTACTTTCATCTTCCCTGCCTCTTTTACTCCCTCTCTCCTTCCCTCTTTCTCTCTCTCTCTCTCTTTCTCTTTCTCTCTCTCTTGCCTTTCTCACCTCTGCCAGTATACTGTAGCCTGTGATGTATACCAGTATACTGTAACCTGTGATGTATACCAGTATACTGTAAATTGTGATGTATACCAGTATACTGTAACCTGTGATGTATACCAGTATACTGTAACCTGTGATGTATACCAGTATACTGTAACCTGTGATGTATACCAGTATACTGTAACCTGTGATGTATACCAGTATACTGTAACCTGTGATGTACGATAGTATACTGTAACCTGCGATGTATACCAATATACTGTAACGTGATGTATACCAGTATACTGTAACCTATCCGAGATAACTTCATACGAGTTTAATACGTATTTTCGTAGTCACAAATATGATTATTGCAGCTAGCTTGTAGTGCGTGAAATATCAACAGCTTCTCTTTGCTTCTTACATCAACCATATAAAAGTCTCCACAGAAAGTGCTTAATTTAAAAAATATAACCCTACATGTTGCTTTGTATAAATTGTAGCTTTTCTACACGTGTGGATTTTTATTTGAATACTTATGTCGTGTCGAATAGGTAAAATTGGTCAATTAGCAAGAACTCATTTTAAAATTAAGTCCTCTCAAAATTTTCTCTTATACGTTTAAAGATATATTTATTTCATTTATGTTAATGTAAACATTATAAATTTGCACCACAAGCACCTTAGAAAACTTACCTAACCTTATTATAACAAGCGCAATTTAATTTAGCCTAGTCCAACTAAATATATTGCAATAATTTAATAATAAACAAACGCAATACAATACATTTTTTTTCGTTAGGTTCAGAATGATTTTTGGGAAATTACTGCATACACAAATTTTCACTTGTCTTATTCGACAATATATCAAAGATTATGAATCTCCTTCAGGTCCTCCGAAACCGGACGCGAGCCCAGTATGCAGCAAGCATTTCTCCTCTGGATGGCCATGCTTAGGCGTTGGAACATGAAAGTGGCTGCCCTCGGGTCCCTGGTGGTGTCCATGAGTCTGGAAATCAGTTCTTTAGCATATTTTACCCATCATGCCAAGGTCTCTGATCCCACTGGGACAAACTGACACTGTTGGCTTATGTATCTGTACTTGCTGATCTTGTACTCCTCCCTGTGATCAGCAGCTCCTCCCTGTCGACCGACATTGTGATGGATGTAGGTGTCAGCCAGCGTCGACACACAGGTATAGTCCCATGCTAAGAGCTTGCCATTCTTCCAAGGATAGATGGTGATCTCATCGGGGCAGATTGCTGGGTTGTGAGTATTGTTGGCTGCTAGTGATCGGGGCTATCTCTCTCAGCTAAGCATTCAGCTGTAGCAAGGCTTCTCTTTATGGTGTTATTGACTTTACTGTGTCTTGCATGCCAGCCTTTGGTTTTGGAGCAGTTAAGACCATGTAGACCATATTGGTCGGCTTGTACATCGCCGCAAATACATATAATCCGTGTGAATGGGGCAGCGAAGCAGAGAGCCACTACAATATGGAGGGTCTTCAGGGTCGAGGCGTGCTCCCATTGCCGAAATTGGAAATGTCTGGAGAAAGTTCCCAGAGTGAGGTACGCTCACAGCTTGGAGACAGGCAGTCTCCCTATCTGATGTAACAGCCCCCTACGCATGTTGGCAAGCACCTTTTCAGCGATGGGGCGATCCCAACTTGACTGTAGGCCAGTGCTGCACTAGGTTTTGGTGCTGGAGCAGCAAGAGTTTCCCATTCGGTGATGGCACTGGCATAGCTAGGGTCCTGTATTCCTGCCGAGTCACTGAGGTTGTCCGGAAGAATTTGTTTTATTAACTCGTTTGATGCTATGGAAGAGGATAGGAAAGCTGGTAGGGCAATCTGGGAGGATTTGCGTACTCCCAACCCCCCAAGCCTGACTGGAAGTGAGGCTTGCAACCACTGTCCATCGTCAAGGGAAAGATTCAATACACTCTCTAGCATGGCCTTTAGAAGGGAGTTACATTCCTTGAGTTTCGGTCTGCTGAAGGCTGGGGCGCATCTTAGGAAGTAGGTAAGTTTTGGGATTGACAGGCACCTGGTAAGTAGGTAGAAGGCATCATGTGTATCAGTGTCTTTCATCCTGCCTTCCATCGTCCTGAGGTCTGAGATTTTCTTTCCTAGAATCAGATCAACAGCATTGGGCGAAAGAGGAACACCAAGAAGAGTGCTGTTGGCTGGATCAATGGCTCGTGCTCCTGGTAAAACAGAACTAATATTCCGAATGATCTGTCTGTTGGTAGAAACAATTTCGCATTTGGTGGGGTTTAAGGATAGGCCCAGGCTCTCTCCCATGTCTGCAATTTTATTGATGTCCTCTAGGAGGGATTCTTTAGTGCCAGCTCGGGTACCATCATCCAAGAGCTAGATATTGAGCTCACTGGAGAGCGCTTCTGTGGCTTCCTTGATGACCAGACAGAAAAGAAAGGGGGCGAGAGGGTCCCCCTGTTGCACACCCTCACATGAGTCAATTTCATGGTCCCCAGACACGAGCTTAGAAGTCACATTATAACACGATTGTATGAAGGGATAGAGGGAAAGGAAGTGTCTAGAAACTGACAGGAGAGCAGCTTCCCTTCTGACTAAGTTGAAAGCTTTGGCAAAGTCCAATTTAATCAAGGATTTTTCATCTGACGTGTTGATGTATGCATGTGCTGCATGAGCAGCTGCTTCACAGCCTTGTTGAACACCAAAACCAAGCTGAGTTGGTTTCAACATTGTGGCAGCCTCTTGACTGACCATTCTTACTGCAGCCTTGGCAATAAGGCGCCGAAGGGTGTTGCCCACTGCAATAGCCATGATTCTTCCATCCCTTTTACGGAGAGCACATAGTGAGGCACCAAAGAAGAGGGATCTAATGGCCTCAGGGACACTGCCAGCAAGGCACACATTGGAAAATTTGGTGAGTTCAGACAACATCACCAAGTACTGGATTAAGCATTTAAGTGTTGTGGCCTTAAACCAGTGAAACCCCCTGCTGAGCCCTGTGGAAAGGACATAGCGTTAAATGTTCCTCACCTGCAATGTCAGGGACGTCAATGTTGGTACTGGGAGCCCTGGGTGGATGTTTGTCCTTCAGGGCTTATGCTGTAATGACGTCCTTAGGGGCAATGATATCCTCACTGGTTATAAGCCTCAGTGCTCCAGTAGTATCACCCTCTTCTATTATTTTGCTAATTTGGGCTCTAATTTTTGAGGTGTCAGGTGTTCTATTGCTGGCATTTGCCCGGCGAGTATCTGTCGCCCTAGAGGGGAGAAGAATGAGGTTGTCATCTCCAGGGAATGCATTTATTGCCCCTAATAACAGGTGTTGATAGCGACTTGTCCCTCCTTGATGGGACAGCCAAACAGGTATTGCCAAATAACAGTAGGATGTGCCAGGATCTGTTGCTTGCAGGGGCATCGTTGACTTTCTTCAAGAGGTCAATGAATCTGCTAGCAGCTTAAGAGCGAGCTGCTGTGGGGATGTGTGTCAGTGTCCTGGTGGATGTTAATTTGATTACAAACTTTAGGTCTTCTGTAGAGGTGAAGTCACGGTAACTGTCAGCTCTGTCTGCTGGGAAGGGCTGTTGGTTATTCCCATCTGGAGCCCTCGGGGAGCCTAGACATCCATTATGTGAACAGATGTTGCCATTCGAGGGATTGAGTGCACACTCCCTGTGGCACACCTGGCAGGTGCCTCGTGGACGGATTCCACGAGGCACCTGCTCTGTCGTAGAGATTCCTGGGAACCCAGCACATCCGGCACATCGAGGGCGTGGGAGGGCGCCAGCTATGGGATGACGGGTGACGGACAGCATGGATGTATGGGGGATGAGGGTGCAAGAAGAGTAGCGAGCGGTAGTGAGAGTAATTGGTGGGGCACTAAAAGGCAACATCCTTGGTCAGGCAGGCAGAAGGCCTGCGAGGGCAATGGCCCTATTTGTTCACTAAAGATACACATCACACACTAACTTTTGCTGATTGTTATACACATTCCATTTAAAAAAAACATCGCCATTTGGGACACTAATCACCATGTTCTCACTATTAACCGAGGTAAAGATTGAGACACTAATACAACATATGGGAGTCTTTAATGAAGAAACGTTTCGCCACACAGTGGTTTCATCAGTCCAATACAAAATAGAATGGTGTAAGGAGAGGTGGAGTTTGAGGTAATCAGTCCCTCAGCATAGAGTCGATGTGTTCAGTCCATCAGTCTTGTAGAAAGTACACTGCAACATCATGGGATCTTGATACAAAGAATTCTTCAACACTTGTCGAACCTTTGGACGAAGACCTATTTAGATTAGTGTATGGTTCCACTATGACCCCGCCTCCTCCTGCTTCGCCTCACCTGACTACAGTATATAAGCCACGTCTACGGCCCTATGCTGTACTTTCTACAAGACTGATGGACTGAACACATCGACTCCAGGCTGAGGGACTGATTACCTCAAACTCCTCTTCTTACATCTTTCTACTTTTTACTGAACTGATAAAGCCACTGTGTGGCGAAACGTTTCTTCAATAAAGATTCCCATATGTTGCATTAGAGTCTCAATCCTAAACTTGTCGGTTTTAAACCATTTATCACTTTAACCGAGGTGTTCTCTGGTTCAGTATCCAGTGATAGGGGACTGTCACTATTCTGTAATCTCCGGTAGATAATCACGATGATGTCTGCCGAAACTGGCCCTTGCCAGTTCTTCATTTACACACAAAATGTATGGAGCACCACGAACTAGCTCCCTCCCTTCATGCTCCTATATATATATATATATATATATATATATATATATATATATATATATATATATATATATATATATATATATATATATATATATATATATATATAATTATATATCTTGTTGATTAATACCACTCGTTCTTGGTTACAATTATATATATATCTTGCTCGTGAGGCTAGTACACCAAACAGGGATTAGCATGAAATTAGCTCAAAGGCACCCACACCACCATATGTCCTCAGATGACGGTAAAACACCTAGCTCTGCTGGGTGCATGTGAAGGCTTACTCAGCCCTGTAATAACTTCAGACAGTATTACCAAGGCTGGCTCCTCCTCAGGAAAATTAATGTATAGAAAAAGAATAAAAACTGACAAACATAAACACTTTATTATTTAGAAAATATAAAATATAAAACACTTAAATATGAAATATTATTCCTACATTAAAGAAAATGAAAAATGAAAAATATAAATGATAACGGAATTCAACGCTAATATAAAACTTGGGTGTCTGGTGTTGGTGACACTGCGTGTTGTTGAAATCGTAGCCGTTGCTGATGATGAGGGGGGGGGATCGCAGGTGTTGGTTACAACCCACCGGTTCGTTCTTCACAGTATAGCCATGAGTATTATATCCCGATGACAGGAAAGCAGGTTCTTTACCGCTGTAATGATGAGGGGTTATGTCCTGCAATTTCATACAGGTGCACAGGTAATTAAATCCAAAAAGGGGAAGTCTCAGGACATTAGTCCATCACCATCAGTTCTACTCGTTGATTGGCAGGTGACCCTCTCTGTCATCCAAGCTGGGAAGATAGACAGGTTACCCACTGCTTAAGAAATCACTCTCCATGATAAGTTCAATACCTAAAAGATGTGGTGACTATTACAACAGTCAACTTAGAGCAAGACTGAAAGGACTAAGTTTATTATTGGTCAAAAGTGAAGCTTTCAACCAATAAATCCACTAGAATACAAGGCAGGCATGTACTTACAGTAGTGCTGGGAGCTGTGAGTCTAGTGATTAATGTTTGGACCGGAGCCCCACACGTCACCTTTCGGGGGGAGGGGGAAGAAGGGGGGGAAGGGATAGCGGGAGCTAGACTGATCCTACCTTAACAAGCAGCCGGCAGTCAAACTATCACTTTCGGGGAGGGGGAAAAAAGGCGGGAATAGCGGGAGCTTGACTTACCCTACCTTAACAAGTAGCCGACAATGAAACTATTGTTACTATATACTCCCTCGCTACTCCTATCTATTGAACTTTTCCCTCACAGTGTGCCATTCTTGAAGGATTGCGTGTTCCTGTGGGTTAGAGCATCATGTGTGACTTTCGCTTACCATGAGGTGAGCCAAAACGACATGGGTTCGAATCCTCAGCTAGTTGCAGTGTTGCTATTGATTAATACCACTCGCTCGTTCTATATATATATATATATATATGTCGTGCCGAATAGGCAGAACTTGCGATCTTGGCTTAAATAGCAACGCTTATTTTGCCATATAGGACAAGTGAAAATTTGTGTATGGTATAATTTCGCCAAAATCATTCTGAACCTAACGATAAAAATATATTTCACTGTGTTTGTTTAGTATTAAATTACTGTAAACAAATCTAAAATATATTTAGTTGGGTTAGGCAAAAATAAATTGTTCTTGTTATAATAAGGTTAGGTAAGTTTTCTAAGATTCTTTTGTTGCAAAATTAAAAATTTTTACATTAACATTAATGAAAAAAATATATCTTTAAACGTATAAGAGAAAATTTTAGAACGGACTTAATTTTAAATGAGTTCTTGCTAATTGACCAGTTTTACATATTCGGCTCGACATATATATATATATATATATATATATATATATATATATATATATATATATATATACATATACATATATATATATATATATATATATATATATATATATATATATATATATATATATGCAAGACACGCCACAGTGGGGTGGAAATCTTTAGCTCAAATACTTTTGCACTTCTCAGTTCGTCATCAGGAGCTATGCAATGTTGCAAAGTTGAAAATGAAGGAGTGAGGGTAAGTTTTTTTTTCTCAGAATTGTGCAGAGTGGGCCTTTCGCTTCCTCCTGGCTCCCTTAGAAAGGACGAGGCGAAAGGACCACTCTGTGCTATTCAGAGAAAAAAAAAGCTTCTTCTCACTCCTTCAGCTGCAACCTTGCATAGCTCCTGATGACGCACTGAGAAGTGCGAAAGTACTTAAGCTAAAGATTTCCACTTCCCCCACCCCCTGTGGCTTGTCTTGCACAGTTAAGATCGCCTGTCTGCGATTGTTTGCAATATTATATATATATATATATATATATATATATATATATATATATATATATATATATATATATATATATATATATATATATATATAAATATAGGGAGGTACCACCTCTAGAACTGTTACAGGGACCCTCATCCTCAGAGAAAAGAATAAACTTGCTTCAGGGAAAACTCAAGGTTCTCCCTGAAGCTGTTTGAGAATTTTCTCCTACCACCCCCTATATTTATATATATATATATATATATATATATATATATATATATATATATATATATATATATATATATATATATATATATTTAAAGACAAAATACATTGACAAAACATTCACAAAAATACGATAGAAAGTAAAACAACATAGGTAACTCAGAGCTACATCTCGAATACTTTGTCCAGCTCCCCGGCGGTGGGCCGCGTGCCCAGAATGCTGCAGGCATTTCCTCTCTGGATCGCAACACTGAGTCTCTGAAAGAGGAAGCTGGTCGCCCTGTGGTCCTTGGTTTCTATGATGAGTTTTTCACCCAGCTCTATTAGGAACTTTAGAGCACACTTGCCCCATGCTCCAAAGGTATCCGACCCTATTGGGATGAAGTTATAGCAAGGGGGAAGGTCTTCATATTTGCGGATCTTCTGGGTCTCCCTGTCGCTGGTAACTCCACCCCATTCCAGTACCGAGTATGGCAAGTAGGTGTCTGCCAATGTGGCAGCACATGTGTAGTCCCAGGCAATCTGCTTTCCATCCTTCCAAGGTAGCATAGTGGCTCCATCAGGACGCTTTAGACTTCTGTCAGACCTCTACACTTGGGGTTCCCGTTGAGCTGGGCAACGGGCTGTGGTGAGGCTTTTCTTTATGATGTCATTGACCTCCTCATGCCTGGCATACTTCCCTTCTACTGTGTGACACACGAGACCATGAAGTCCGAATTGATCAGCTGTCGCCCTGCCACAAATACACCTATGTTCGGTGAGGATGGGGGCGGCTAGGCGAAGAGCAACACCAATCCGAATGGCCTATGGGTCTAGTCGAGTGCCCAAGGAAGAATTGGGAACAGCTAACAGGAAATCTCCTGAGTGTGGTGCCTTCACTGCCAGGAGACGAGCTTTGTCCTTTCCTGAGGCATTGGAGAGCATTGTGTTGGCGATTTTTTTCATGATCGGTTTGTCCCAGTGGGACTGTTTGTGTTCTTTGGGAGGAGCTGGTCTACTGGAGGAATTTGTAAGAGTGTCCCACCGAATCGCTGCTTCAGTAAACCTGGGGTCTTGAGCTCCTACCATGTCTCTCAAGCGTTCGGGAACAATCTTCTTGGCTAATGCACTGGAAGCCAAACACGAAGACAGAAAAGCAGGTAAAGCAACATGCGTTGCTTTGCGCACCCCTATACGGCAACCTTCCCAGTACGACTGGGAGGGTTGCCTGATCCCATTGCTGATCCTCTAGTGACAGGTTCAGTGCCTTCTTAAGGGTTGACCTCAGGTGTGCGTCATATTCGTCGAGTGTTGGGTTGTCAAAAGAGGGTGCACACCTCAGGAAGTAAGAGAGTCTTGGAATAGTAAGGCACCTTGTGAGGAGATACAGAGCATCATGAGCATCAAGATTGCTTATTCTCTCCTCCATTCTCATCAGGTCATTCAATTTGTCCTTGAGGACTGTTCGATGGCCTGGTGACCCAGCAGTGCTCCCAAGAGGGTACTGTTGGATGGAGTGGTAGTAGAGACTTCTGGGAGGATTCTTCGCACAGCATTGATTATTTCCTGGTTTGATGTGATGATTTCACACTTGGAGGGATTGAGGATGAGTCCCAAGTCTTCTCCCTGTGTTTTCACCAGTTGTAGGTCCCCTACCAGGGACTCTTCAGTACATGCCAGAGTGCCATCATCCAGGTACCAGATGTTGAGCTCGCTGCATAGGCTGGAAGTTAGTTCTCTTACTGCCAAGCAGAAGAGAAGTGGAGCTAGTGGGTCACCCTGCTGAACACCTTCTGATGAGAGAATTTCATGTTCTCCAAACAAAAGAATTGAGGGTTTGCTGTAGCCGGCTGAAATGAAGGGAAAAAGACTGGGGAAGCGATTCCGAACAGCTGGCAAGACAGCATCTCTCTTTACCATATTAAAGGCATTTCTAAAATCAAGTTTGACTATGGCCTTGTCTTCTGGTAGGTCCCTGATGTAGGCCCTTGCCGCATAAGCTGCAGCTTCACTGCCTTGAGGGACCCCAAAGCCCAGTTGGTGTGGCTGGAGTAAACTGGCAGCTTCTAGGCGAATGTTTCTTATTGCTGCTTTGGCAACGAGACGGCGAAGAGTGTTTCCAACCGCAATAGGTCTGATTCCCCCATCCTTCTTCTTCAACGCACACAGTGAGGCTCCAAAAAAAGAAAGGTTTAATTTCTTCTGGGATTCGCCCAGCCAGGCAGTTGTTGACGAAAGGTGTTAACTCGGTGAGAAGAAGTGATGCAGATGCACCGAGTACTGGATTTACCATCTCCTTGAGGTGCTGAGGTCGAATTCCAGTGTAACCTCCCGTAGATCCTGCAGGAAATGACATAATCGCCTTATAGACTTCCGATTCAGGCAAAATTAATTGTTCAGTGATGGGGTCTTCCTCAGGGTTGTTGTTGATGGCTATGGTGTCCCTGGTTGGATGCTTGTCTCTTAGTGCTTGGGCTGTGGTCTCATCTTTGGGGCTACAGTGTCGTCACTTGTAATTATTCGGATTGCTCCCACTGTGTTACCTTCAATTTTTTTGCTAACCTGCGCGCAAATTTTCTCGTTTTCAGTGGGACTTTTCTTGGGTCTACCTTTGTGATTCCTGCGATGGTGGGGCAGAGGGACACAATTATCCATTCTTGAGTAGTTGCACACTGCCTTGATAACTGACGTGGTTAGCAGTTTGCCTCGTCTCTCAGGAACTGCAAGGCAGACATTGCCGAACAGGAGCAGGTTGTGCCATGCTTGGATGGTGCCTCGGGCTTCTAAGTTGGTGGAACCTCCATTCACCTCCTTAAGAAGGTCTGTGAATTTCCCTGCTGCATATGGGCGAGCCGCTTTAGGAATGAGTGATAGGGTACTCTTAGCAGTGGATTTGAATGCCAACAGAAGGCTATCGCAAGTGAGGATGTTGCCATTGGAATTGTCATCTGCCTGTGGAGGCTGTGGGCTGCTCTCTGCTGGGGGCATATGTGATCCTGCACACCCATTGTGTGCACGAATGCGACCATCCCTGTTGCGTGCTCGAAACTCTCCGCACACCTGACATGTGCCTCTTCTTTCATTGTTGGGTGCACTGTTTCCCTGGCTTTGTGGCTGGCTGGCTTCATCATCTGCCATACCTCAAACTGTGTGGTAAACCCAGGCTGAAGGGAAAATGGCGCATGGCACATACAGCATGTAGTTCATGGTGGTGGTAGGGGGAGGAGAGGGGTCTCCCCTCCTTGTGGTGGGCGGTGGAGGAAAGGGAGGAGTGGAAGATGTGTGATGAGGCGGAGTAGGGCACTCACTCCCTCCCAGGACAAGTCGCTATACAACACAATGCTCTGTGCACCTGTTACTATACACCACTATGCTCTGTGCACAGCCCCCACTACAAACGACACGCTGCTATACACTACACGTGATATGCGCATACCATGCTCAAACTACGCACTATACACTATATACACTACACACACGGTCAACAAACACTCCATTGTTGTAACACGAGCACATGGTGTATGCGCGCCTGTTTGGGGAAGGGGGAGACAGTTTTACCCTTCAGCCTCCGCCTCCTCCTCCTCCTCCTCCTCCATTAGGCCTTCCCTCACTGACCTCACCTACCAACGGTGACAGTTATGTTCCCTAACTGAATTCACATACACAACACTTTTCTTGATTCTGAAGGAAGAGACGAAACGCAGTCTTCTGGCCCTTTCCAACACGAGCAGCAGATATTCACACACCAGCCTCTTGATAATAATCCTGGTAGTTGTTCTTGATTAGACGATATCGTGCCAAAAACACATAGCAGGATGCCCACAGCCTCTCTCTGGCAGAGGTGCCAGATATATATATATATATATATATATATATATATATATATATATATATATATATATATATATATATATATATATATATATATAATAAGATCACAGTAAACAGGTGATGTCACAATATGCAGAACAGCCACTGTGAAAAAATAGTGAAAATCCAAGTGCTTTCGTGACTTCTCACATTATCAAGGAACTACAAAAATATAAAATAAAAGGTTAACAGAAAAGCACATAAGGACGACACTACACCTTGCTGCCACCCCCAACAACCCCTGACTTTTTATGATGATGTAGGTAGGTAGTCAGTGATCCGTGAAACACAACTTACATTCTACCCAAATATTTGTCTAATGTACCTTAAATTCTTCCCAAATTTTATTAGTTATAAATGAATCCAATTTATATACACCAACAGAAATATTCATATTATTTTCAAAGCTACTTTTTATAAAACATGATTCTATTATATTCCTGTCGAGCATGGACTTGCTTTATATAACTTTCTCAGTTTTTTTAAAATCAATTGGATAGTTAAAATCTTTCACATGAATAAACAAAGCATTAAAATTTTGTCCACTTTTAGTGCTATATTTATGTTATTTTAACCTAAGTTCAAGACTTTTACCAGTTTGACCGTAATAAACTTTATCACATATTTGACAAGGAAACTTATAGACACCCATCAGCATTTTGGGGGGAATTTCTTATCAAAAGTTTTTTAACTGTGTCAGGATTCTTAAATGCAACTTTGATATCATAATTCTTAAGTAGAGAAGGCATGTCAACCAAGTTTTCATGGTAATGGAGAACCAACATATTTTAGTTGAATAAGGTTAGTTGTCCTTTTTTTAATTATAAAAAAGTTTTCTAGCTATTTTGAAGGATTTATCAATTATGAATTTTAGATTATTAGCTATTTCATAAATTTTGGATATTTCTTCATCTATGAACTCTGGACTATAAATACGTAAAGCTCTCAAAAACATTGATGAGAATAACGACAGTTTAACTCTATCTTGAAGTGAAGAATAATAGTGTACACAGAAATAGTTATTTGTTGGTTTTCTGTAAATTTTAAATTTAAAATCATGATTACTCTTAATAATTAACACATCTAGGAAAGGTAATGAGTTATTTTCTTCGAACTCAACAGTAAAATTTAAAGAATGAGCTAAGATATTTAATTTAACGAGGAAATGGTTTATATCTACATTCTTAGGCATAAGGCATAAAATATCATTAATATATCTAAACAACTTAGCTCTATTAGGAAAGATTGTGTTAAGCAATCTTGTTTCAAAAAATTCCATGTATAAATTACTAAGAACAGGTGAAAGAGGATTTCCCATTGCCATATCAAACTTCCGAGTGTAAACTCGTCATTAAATACAAATTTTGCATCAACAATACAAAGTTTAATAAGTTTAATGATAGTAGGAACTGGCAACAGTAAATCGTAATTAACAAGTTCTTCAGATAAGAAACTTAATAAATCATCAACTGGAACTTTTGTAAACAAGGAAGTAACATCAAAACTAATAAGGTTGAAATCATTTTACCCAGTAAAGGTGTATAATTTATCCACTAAATCTAAGTTGGTTTTAACATTAAAGTTAGAACTTTTTCCAACAATTAGGCTCAACTAAAAATATGTTGGTTCTCCCTTACCATGAAAACTTGGTTGACATGCCTTCTCTACTTAAGAATTTTAATATTAAAGTTGTATTTAAAAATCCTGACACAGTTAAAAAAACTTTTGATAAAAAACTTCCCCCAAAATGCTTATGGGTGTCTATAAGATTCTTTGTCAAATATGTGATAAAGTTTATTACGGTAAAACTGGTAAAAGTCTTAAACTTAGGTTAAAACAACATAAATACAGCACTAGAAGTGGACAAGATTCTAATGCTCTGTTTATTCATGTGAGAGATTTTAACCATCCAATTAACTTTAAAAAAAGCTGAGAAAGTTATATAAAGCAAGTCCATGCTCGACAGGAATATAATAGAATCATGTTTTATATAAAGTAGCTTTGAAAATAATATGAATATTTCTTTTTGTTTATATACACAGGATTCATTTATAAGTAATAAAATATGGACAAATTTAGACAAATTTTTGGGTAGAATATAAGCTGTGTTTCATGGATCACTGACTACCTACCTACATCATCATAAAAAGTCAGGTGCTGTTGGGGGTGGTAGTGAGGTGTAGTCTCGTCCTTATATGCCTTTCTGTTAGCCCTTTATTTTTTTATTTTTATAGTTCCTTGATAATGTGAGAAGTCACGAAAGCGCTTGGAATTTCACTATTTTTTTTCACAATGGTTGTTCTGCATATATATATATATATATATATATATATATGCATATATATATATGCATATATATATATGCATATATATATATGCATATATATATGTCGTGCCGAATAGGCAGAATTTGCCATCTTGGCTTAAATAGCAAGGTTCATCTTGCCATATAGGACAAGCGAAAATTTGTGTATGGAATAATTTCGCCAAAATCATTCTGAATCTAACGAAAAAAAATATATTTCACTGTGTTTATTTAGTATTAAATTATTGTAAACAAATCTAAAATATATTTAGTTGGGTTAGGCTAAAATAAATTGTTCTTGTTATAATAAGGTTAGGTAAGTTTTCTAAGATTCTTTTGGAGCAAAATTAAAAATTTTTACATTAACATTAATGAAAAAATACATCTTTAAACGTACAAGAAATTTTTTTAGAAAAGACTTAATTTTAAATGAGTTCTTGCACGACATATATATATATATATATATATATATATATATATATATATATATATATATATATATATATATATATATATATATGTGTGTGTGTGTGTGTGTGTGTGTGTGTGTGTGTGTGTGTGTGTGTGTGTGTGTGTGTGTGTTTGCGCGCGCGCTTGTGGTGGCTACTACACCAAACGGGGAGTAGAATGAAATTAGCTCTGAGGCACCCATACCATCGTATGTTCTCGGATCACGGTACAACACCTAGCTCTGCTGGTTGCATGATCTTTGTAGGATTAGGTGGCCCTGTGAGTTAGAGCAACGTGTGATTTTCGCTCACCATAAGGCGGGCCATAACAACATGGGTTCTAGCCCTCGGTTCGTCGTAGTGTTGTTATTGATTAAATACCACTCGTTCGTGGTTACAATACGATATATACTGCTTGTGGAGGCTAGTACACCAAACGGGGAGTAGAATGAAATTAGCTCTGAGGCACCCACACCATCGTTATGTCCTCGAATCACGGTACAACACCCACTTCTGCTGGGTGCGTGATCTTTATAGGACTGGGTGGTCCTGTGGGTTAGAGCGTCGTGTGATTTTCGCTTACCATGAGGCAGGCCAAAACAACATGGGTTCAAACCCTCGGCTAGTCGCAGTGTCGTTATTGTGGTTACAATACTATATATATATATATATATATATATATATATATATATATATATATATATATAGATATATATATGTGTGTGTGTGTGTGTGTGTGTGTGTGTGTGTGTGTGTGTGTGTGTGTGTGTGTGTGTGTGTGTGTGTGATAACTGCGCGCGCGCGCGCGCGGGGTTATCACACGCCCGCTGGGCAGAAGTGTCTTTGCTGCTGTATGGCACTCTCCTCTCTGTGTCCTCATCTAAACAACTCTCCTCATGATGTTTCAGGTGATTATATTACAGCTTTTATACAAATATATATATACATGTATATGTATTTTTATTAACGCAAGCTGGAAATTGTAACATCATTATTTCAAAAGGATTTAATTATCACTTCTGTATTTATTTAAATACATTTTGATACATCTCTGTTTTTGAATGTCATTGACATTCTGACCTGATTTTTCTTCTCCTATTAAGTCTCATGATAATGTAATCAACTGACGTTAAGAACTATATGGGAGGTTTGTACGAACGTAAATATAATTAAGTTGTTAAGCTTGGTGCGTATTTCCATCTAATCATAATGAAAGTGTTGAGAATTGCTGGACAGTTGGGTATTCCTTAGAGAACGAGATATAACACGTTGCAGGAGAAAGCATTGAGAGACAGTTGGACAAATTAGATAGTGAGCAGGAGATAATGGCTGTAGGTGCAACAATGGGCTTCCTTCGGTTCCCGTGTTCTCGATGCCAAAGGCGATATTAAATTTGGCAGCACGTCATATTCCAGGGTAGAGGAATAATATTGATGAGGCACATCATAATCTTCCAATAGCTCTTCACGTATTAAACAAACTATTGTAAACAAGATCTTGCTTGCCAGGCAGAGCAGTGGATACAAAGTTCTGAAGACAGCCGTAGTGAAGAGATCTGTGATACTCTCGAACAAGGGAGAGGAAGATAAGGTGGAAACTGAGTACAATAAAAATCAGAAACAGTAACCAGAGGAAACGTTGCAGAGTCTTCCTATGAATGGTACCTTGGCACCCAAGAATTGTAGAAGTCCGATGATATCAGGTTCCTCACAGGTTTATTGAATGCAGTTAATAAAGTAAGTAACGATGTCCCGTTGGCTGGGTTTAGCATAAAGAACCCAGCAGCAACGTTGCTCAACTTCACCGAGGCCAACCTGCGTAGAAATTTCAACATCTTCGAAATCCAAGCAGTCACTCTTAGCTGGCCTAAAAACCATTTGGCGGCATTGTTGTACACCAGGTTTTGCAGTATGAGCCAGAAAAGGACATCCACAATCTATCAGGTATAAGAGTGTTAGGTATAAGAGTTTGTGAAAGCTGCCGTCCTAAGAGGCAAGCATTAGTGTCCGTTAAGTACCAACAAAATTTTCTTAGTGAGAGTTATCATATTTTTGTCAGAGCAAACTGCAAAATGGTCGACATCAGGGTCTTCTGCGTTGGTGTCAGGCAGCCGAACTAGTCCGCAATTCCGACAAGTCGATAAATTTAATCGTACTTGTGAACTTTAAAACTCACAGGACAGATGATGTTCAGGCTTTATCCTGACGATAAGAAATACTCATCAGTCGAGAAGGTAAACAAGTTGGCAAATGTGGAAATAGACACTTATGTACAGTTCAGGACATTTATTAGAGGAAACGTTTCGGCACGAGTGACTTCTTCAGTCCTAATCCAGAGATAACTAAGAACGAGTATATATGGTGGCTGTGAGGGAAAAGTTCAATAGATAGGAGTAGCGAGGGAATATATAGTAACAATAGTTTCATTGCCGGCTACTTGTTAAGGTAGGGTAAGTCCAGCTCCCGCTATTCCCGCCTTTTCTCCCCCACCCCTAAAGTGATAGTTTGATTGCCGGCTGCTTGTTAACATAGGGTCAGTCTAGCTCCCACTATCCCTTCCCCTCCCTCTTCCCCCCCCCCCCCCGAAAGGTGACGTGTGGGGCTCTGGTCAAACAGTAAATCACTCGACTCACAGCTCCCAACACTACTGTAAGTACATGCCTGCCTTGTATTCTAGTGGATTTATTGGTTGAAAGCTTCACTTTTGACAAATAATAAACTTAGTCTTTTCAGCCT
Source organism: Cherax quadricarinatus (assembly GCF_038502225.1). Taxonomy (NCBI): domain Eukaryota; kingdom Metazoa; phylum Arthropoda; class Malacostraca; order Decapoda; family Parastacidae; genus Cherax; species Cherax quadricarinatus. Next base: position 23,374,845 of record NC_091321.1, read on the forward strand.
TGCTCTAAGTTGACTGTTGTAATAATCACCACGTCTTTTAGGTATTGTACTTATCATGGAGAGTGATTATTTAAGCAGTGGGTAACCTGTCTATCTTTTCAGCTTGGATGACAGAGGGTCACCTGTCAATCAACGAGAAAAACTGAAGGAGACGGACTAACGTCCTGGAGACGTCCCATATTGGATTTACTTGCCTGTGCACTTGTATGAAGAATCAGGACATAACCCCTCATCATTACAGCAGTCAAGAACCTGATCTCCTGTCATCAGGAAAGATTACTTACGGCCACTAGAACGAGCCAGTGGGTTGTTACCAAAAACTGCGACCCCCCCCCCATCATCAGGAACGGCTTCTATTGCAACAACATGTAGTGTCACCAACACCAGACACTGAAGTTTTTAGCACTGAATTCAGATATCATTTATATTTTTAATTTTTAATTTTCTTTCATGTAGGATCAGTATTTCATATTTAAGTGTTTTATATTTCATATTTCCTAAATAATACCCCTCAAGGAAGGTTCCTTGATGTTGGTGAGGGGCTCTTGATTTAGGGAATTGGATCTGTGCTCCAGTTCCCCGAATTAAGCCTGAATGCCTTCCACATCCCCCCCCCAGGCGCTGTATAATCCTCCGGGTTTAGCGCTTCCCCCTTGATTATAATAATAATAAAAATTTCCTAAATAATAAAGTGTTTATATTTGTCAGTTTTTGTTCTTTTTCTATTCATTAATTTTCCTGAGGAGGAGCCAGCCTTAGTAATACTGACTGAAGTTGTTACAGGGCTGAGTAAGCCTTCACAGTGGCAGGAGTCACGTGGTAAGCGAGAGGCTTGTAGTAGTAGCACAGTTGTAGGTTGGTACATACCTACGCGGGTATGGCACATCTGAGCGTCAGCGACCCCTGGCTCAGTCTTAGTGCCACAAGCCTAAGTGCCACCAGTCTCGGTGCCACCTGGTAAGACACATCGTGGCCTTTTATAATACTACTACTACTACTCAGATAACTTATATGCTTGAGCCAGCATGGGTCAGAGCTGGAGTGTGAGCCAGGTGGGTGGACACTCTTCTTAACTACTCCAGAGAATTTTACAAACTTTTCTTATTTGATATTCTTTCAATTCATTGAGTAATGTAAAGCACGTTGTGTTGTAGGTCAAATAGCTAAATTTAATTAATATGATCGTAGCAATTGAGCTTGTTTTAGGAATTTTTAACATCATAGACGTTCACTCTATTACTGTAAACACCTCTAGAAAAGCTGAATAATACGAGAATAATTACCCTTGAATATCATAATTCTTGATGAAGAATTAGACACATGTGCAATATCTGGATATCTTCATTTGTAGACTTTTGACCATCCAGTGGTTTTATCAAATTTAACCTCTTCAAGGGGGGCTCCTTGGCGTGGTGAAGAGGCTCTTGGTCTGAGGAATTAGCCCTGTCGGTCTTCTTCCTCAGACCGAACCTAATTACCCCCCATTCTCCCCTCCCCTATCCCATCCTCCCCATCCTCCCCTTTTTCCATTCCTCCTCCTCCTCCTCACCCCTCCCTTTTGCCCTTCCTCTTCTTGGCCTTCGTGATTTCTCCCACAGGCGCACTAGTTCCTAGGTAGGGGAAAGGACACCGGGGTCCATCCCATTCCGTTGAGGTTTCTTGGCGGTGGCGTAGTTTGCCGTGGAATCTGGATTGCCTGGGGATGTCCCGATCCCTCTCCGGTATCCCGGAGTAGCTTTGGGTGTCTTTTGGGCGACGGGTGTATCTCTGGAAGCCACCTTTCGGATTCCGGGGGTGGTGGCTGAAGGAGGTATGCTTTGTGGCGGATATCCGGCCGCCCTCTCTTTTGTCCACCGAGGTAGCTCGGCAGATGTGAGGTTGCTATCCCAGATTGCTGGTTTACTGGCATGAAGGGTAGGGTATGGCACGGGTTCCATGCTGCATCTGCGCTACTAGCGGTGTCGAGTCCTCTTGGGCGCGGAGGGGGATTTCCGGCCCTTTCATTCCTCCTGGGAACTATTCCTCCCCGCTCCCCCCTTTTTTTATTCTTTTTTTTATTTTTATTTTCTTTTCTTCTTTCTTTTTTTTTCTTAAAAACAAAAAGCAAAGGAGTAACCTAACCATGGCAGCCCTAGTCCATGAAACCACTACCCCCGGGCCCCTTCTTGATACCGCACCCCATTCTGACCCTGCCTTGTGTTTAGACCACTCTTCGGACACTCCTGATGCCCCTGTACCTCTTGCTGGTGCTGTTTCCTCACCCGCTTCAGGTACCGGGGCTTCGACTGACTCCTTCGATTTGTCTGAACTCCGCTCTCCTTTGACTATGCTTCCGGCTTCTCCCTCTACGGTACGGCAATTTTCGAATCGCCCACCCATTTCCTGCCGGACCAACTCCGGTCCTACTCCTAAACGCCAACGTCAATCTCCTGATGATGCTCCGTCGTTACCTTCCCATTCTACTCGGAAACGACCGACACGTCAAGCACTCCCTCTCCACGCTCAGTTTCGGACCACACAATGGACTAAATTCTTTACTTTAAGACCAACTTCTTCTTCTGCCTACCTTTCTGACCATAGTATTGCCAAAGCGCTCCTGCGTCATGTTGGCAGAGATATTTCATTTCACGCTCTCAAGAGCGGTACACGCATCGTCACTGTCCAGAATGCTACCCAAGCTCATGATCTTTCTCTCCTTTCGAATATCGATACTACTCCTATCACTATTGAAAAACATCTTTCTCTCAATTCTTGTAGTGGTACTGTCATTCTGCCCCATACCATAGTCCAACAGAATTTCCAGTCATGTGGCAATGACATTTTTGAACAGCTGGAACTCCAGGATCTCCCAATCCTCAAAGTAGACACTTATGTCCTTCCTGCCCGGGGGCGGAGACGTTACCCTTGCAATGTGGCTCGTTTAACTTTTGACAGCCGAGAACTCCCGTCCTCTGTATATGTCGCGGGACATCGGTTACAAGTTCGAAAGGTGATACCTACACCGCAACAATGTAGAAATTGCTGGCGTTTTGGTCACCCAGCGAAATATTGCAGATCTATGGCCGAATGCCCAGTCTGTGGTGCCGACAACCATTCTAATACATCTTGCAGTCAACCTCCATCTTGCCTTAATTGTAATGAAGCTCACCCTTCGTACTCCCGCCGTTGCCAGGTCTACTTAAATGAACGTGAAATCCGTTGCCTCAAAGAGGCAGAAGGTCTCCCTTATGCTATGGCAGTTACTCATCTCTGCCTCCAAGGGAGACTACCCCGTGTTTCTTATTCTCGTGTTTCCAAACGTCCCCCCACTTCTGGGGTCCCATCTTCTGCAGCCTCCTCTGTTGTTACCCCTCCCATAGCCACTACGGCATCTAATCCTTTTGCTGTCCTTGGCTCTGACGTCCCGACTACAACTCAGTCTGTTCTCACATCTTCGCGTCCTTCCTCACAAGCCCCAGTATCGACAAGACCTCGTACGACACCTAATACCAATCGCCCCTCTACTCAGAAGTCCAAAAAATCCACATTGCTCAAATCTTCTTTGCCCCTTCCTTCCCTTCTTCCACCTCCACACGTTACCTTTCCAGTCTCTGTACCTAGTTCTTCCCCTCTCTCTGGCTCTATTACAAGTGTGGAGATTCACCCTCCTCCTCGTACTATGCCTTCCACCCCCGTCCCCTCCCAAGTTTCTACCTCTTCTGTCCCCCCCCACACTTCATCTCCAGTCCCTTACACTTTTCCCTCCCCCTCTACTTTGGTACAGTCCATTACTGTCCCAATCTTTACTCACCCTCCTCCTCCTATCTCCAATATGGTTTCCCATACATCTTTGAATTCAGAAACACTTGAAGCCATTTCAGAATATATTGCAGAGACTAAACCTTCAATGGACACTGATTCACTTCCTGTTCCTTCTCTTCCCTCTCCTCCATCTTCACAACCCCATTCTTCGCAACGCTCCGTTCCTTCGCTACTTGAACATCTTCCAATGCCACCACACGTTGACTTTTCTAACCCCTCTAGTCCGTAGGTGCCTTTACCTACAGATTCCTGATATTTTCTTCATCGCCAATCATGGCCTATTTACAGTGGAATATCCGCGGCCTCAGGGGTAATCGGGGTGAGCTTCAGATGTTGCTTTCCAGGTTTTCCCCTGTTGGTGCTTGCTTACAAGAACCAAAATTACACTCGGCTGTTTTCCAACCTATCTCAGGCTATAATTTATTGTATTCTTCGGATCCTTTCTCAGATGGGACCTTTAATGAAAGTGCCCTTCTTCTACGCAATGATATTCCGTACTGTCAACTATTTGTCCATACCTCGCTGCATTACACTGCAGCCCGTATCCACTTGAATAAGTGGTTTACAATATGTTCTTTATATCTCTCTCCTTCTCGAGCATTTTCTATCCCAGACTTTGCCTTTCTTGTTTCATCCTTACCACCACCACTTCTGTTACTTGGTGATTTTAATGCCCACCATTTCCTCTGGGGGGGGTCTCATTGTGACTCACGTGGCATTCAGTTGGAGGCTTTTCTTGCCTCTCACCCCCTCCATGTTTTAAATACGGGTACTCCCACCCATTTTGATCCTCGTACTCATACTCTCTCTTGCATCGATCTATCAGTCTGCTCTTCCTCCACTGCACTAGACTTCACCTGGTCTGTTCTACCAGACTTACATGACAGCGATCATTTTCCGATCATTCTTACTTCTCCTTCCTATTCACCACCTTCCCGTAACCCTCGCTGGCAATTTGATCGGGCAAATTGGGATCTTTACTCACACCTCACTGCTTTTAGTGAGGTTCCTTCTTCATCCTCCATTGATGAGCTCCTACACATCTTCTCGACATCAGTTTATACCGCAGCTTCTCATTCTATACCCCAAACCTCAGGCAGGCATTCTCAGAAGTGCGTGCCTTGGTGGTCTCCTGCTTGTGCTCGTGCAGTACGTTTGAAACGTGCTGCATGGGGCAGGTACCGGTACAATAGAACCGCTGAGAGACTTGTTGATTTTAAGCAGAAGCGTGCGATCGCTCGCCGTGTCATCCGTGAAGCTAAACGCACTTGTTGGCGAGACTATGTTTCCACCATCACCTCTGCTTCTTCTATGAGTGCAGTCTGGAAAAAAGTGAGGAAATTGAGTGGTAAATACTCTCCTGACCCGGCTCCTGTTCTACGGGTCACTGGTGTTGATATAGCAAACCCTCTCGACGTTGCCATTGAACTTGGCACACATCTGGTCCGTATTTCCCGAGGGCTCCATCTATGCCCCTCGTTTCTTTCCTCAAAGTCTGCCAGAGAGTTAGTACCCTTGGACTTTTCTTCTCTCGGAGAAGAACAGTATAATGTGCCTTTTACACTTCAAGAACTGGAGGCAACGCTCTCAGCCTGCCGATCATCGGCAGCTGGGCCTGATGACATTCATATTCGTATGTTACAACATTTACATCGGTCAGCCCTTGTAGTCCTCTTACACCTCTTCAATCTTATTTGGGCACAAGGAGTTCTTCCCCAGCTGTGGAAATCTGCCATTGTTCTCCCTTTCCGCAAACCGGGTACTACAGGACATGATGCCTCCCACTATCGCCCCATCGCTCTTACAAGTGCAGTTTGCAAAGTGATGGAACGCCTCGTAAATCGACGTTTAATGTGGTATTTAGAGACTCACAACAGTCTCTCCGCTAGTCAATATGGCTTTCGTAAGGGTCGTTCTACCATAGACCCCTTACTACGCTTGGATACGTATGTTCGTAATGCCTTTGCGAATAATCACTCAGTTATTGCCATATTTTTTGACCTTGAGAAGGCATATGACACAACTTGGAGGTATAATATTTTGGCCCAGGCCCATTCCTTAGGCCTCCGAGGCAATCTACCATCCTTCCTTAAGAACTTTTTAACTGACAGACATTTCCGTGTTCGTGTCAATAATGTTCTTTCCCCGGACTTCGTCCAAGCTGAAGGTGTCCCTCAGGGATGTGTTCTAAGCACAACACTTTTTCTCCTTGCTATAAATGATTTGGCCTCTGTTCTTCCACCCAATATTTGGTCATCACTCTATGTTGATGACTTCGCTATTGCTTGTGCAGGCACTGACTGTCACCTTATTGCAGTTTCTCTCCAGCATGCGGTCGACCGTGTTTCCACTTGGGCCACCACACATGGGTTTAAATTTTCAAGTACCAAAACTCACCAAATTACTTTCACTAGACGCTCTGTTATCTCCGATCATCCTTTGTATCTCTATGGCTCCCGTATCCCCGAACGTGATACAGTCAGGTTTCTAGGCCTTCTCTTTGACCGTCGGTTAACCTGGAAACCTCACATTACCTCTCTGAAGGCAACTTGTCACAGCCGGCTAAACCTTCTTAAAACCCTTGCTCATCTTTCCTGGGGAGCTGATCGTCGAACTCTGCTTCGCCTACATTCAGCCCTCGTTTTATCGAAACTCGATTATGGTGACCAGATTTATTCCGCGGCCTCTCCTGCTACTCTCTCTAGCCTTAACTCTATCCATCACCAAGGCTTACGTTTGTGCCTTGGTGCTTTTCGCTCTTCCCCTGTTGAGAGCCTCTATACAGAAGCAAATGTTCCATCCTTGTCTGATCGCCGTGATGCCCATTGCCTTCATTACTATGTACGCTCTCACGATCTACACAATCCTTCCATTTATAGAATGGTCACCGATATTAGTAGACATTCTTTATTCGTTCGCCGCCCCTGTTTGCTCCGTCCCTTTTCTCTTCGCCTACATTCACTCTTGTCTTCCCTTCAGTTACCACCTTTATATGTTCATGTAGCATCTCACTTTTCCCTGCCCCCCTGGGAAGTTCCAGCTGTTCGGGTCTGTTCTTTCTCACTCCCTTGCTCGAAAGCTCAACTGCCTACGGTGGCTTCCCGCTCTCTTTTTCTTGATCACTTCCACTCCCATTCTCATGCCACCGCTGTGTACACAGATGGCTCTAAGTCTTCAGACGGCGTCGGATTCGCAGCAGTGTTTCCGGACAGCGTCGTACGAGGGCATTTACTATCTTCAGCTAGCATTTTTACTGCTGAACTGTATGCCATTCTTGCAGCACTTATTCGTATTGCATCTATGCCTGTGTCATCATTTGTAGTAGTCTCAGACTCCCTTAGTGCTCTACAGGCTATACGAAAATTTGATACATCTCATCCCCTAGTTCTCCGTATCCAACTTTGGCTACGCCGTATCTCTACCAAACATAAAGATATTGTTTTTTGTTGGGTCCCTGGTCATGTCGACGTACAGGGCAATGAACAGGCAGACACTGCTGCGCGGTCAGCAGTATATGACCTACCAATTTCCTATCGAGGTGTTCCATTTCTGGACTATTTTGCTGCAATAGCTACCCACCTTCGCACCCGTTGGCAACAACGTTGGTCAACTCTGCTCGGTAACAAACTTCATTCTATTAAACCGAGCATAGGTTACTGGCCGTCTTCTTGTCATCAGTGCCGAAGTTGGGAGATCACTCTCTCCCGCCTTCGCATTGGCCACACTCGTCTTACTCATGGGTATCTCATGGAGAGGCACCCTGTTCCTCTCTGTGAGCAGTGTCAAGTTCCAGTATCGATTAGCCACATTCTGTTAGACTGCCCTCTCTATCAACGAGCACGCAGAATTTACCTCCAACGTCGTCTTCGTTCTACTACTCTCTCTTTACCTTCCCTTCTTGCTGATGGACCCTCCTTTAATCCTGACTCTCTCATTGACTTCTTGACAACGACCGATTTACTCCACAAACTCTGATGATACTTTTCGCACTCCCCTCAGCCCTTTCTGGTTCAGTCTCTTGCTGCCCTTTACCCTTTCACCATCCACTGCCCCGCTGTTATCCGTAACCTGTTGCTCATCCATCTCCCTTTTGCCACCTGATGCCCTCACTTCCTTCCTGCCCTGCAGCGCTGTATAGTCCTTGTGGCTTAGCGCTTCTTTTTGATTATAATAATAATAATAATATCAAATTTAAGGACACAACTGAAAGACAGTAGAACTATATACAAAAGATGAGATAATCAGTCCATCAGTCCTGGAGTATGTGAAGAGCATCGTAGTCTTCAATACTACGGTGCTCTTCACCAACTCCAAGGCTGAGGGACTGATTATCTCATCTTTTGTATATAACTCTTCATTCTTCACATTATGTCCTTGTACTGTATTAATAAAGTCACTGGATGGCGAAACATCTACAATAAAGATACCCAGATGTTGCATGTGTCTAATTCTTCATCTTGTCGCTATTGTATACCATTCATATATATCATAATTCCTCCATCCATCCCACCCTCTCCCTCGGCATCCCACTCCCCTTCATCCCACCTTCCTTTCATCCACCCTAGCCACCTTCCATCCCATCATCCATTCCTCCATGGCTCCCTTCCCCACCTTCCCTGATCCTTCCCTGGCTCTCTCCATCCCTCTCCAATTCCACTTCAGAGAATTGAGAGCAGTAGACAAGTGGGGTAGTATTATATAGCATGGTGGCCGTGCTCTCCCTCTCTTCTCTTTCTTTCACTTACCTCCCCAAATTATTTTTTATTTTTATTTTATTTGTGTTCACACGATATGTTTTCTAGTATTCGTACGATATTTTTTTCGTGTGTTCGTATGATATTCTTTATCCCGTGTTCATACGATACTTTTTTTCGTGTGTTCATACAACATTTTTTTCCGTGCGTCACACATATATATGGTGTGTTAGACATACATGGTGCGTCAGACATATATAGTACGTTAGACATATATGGTGCGTGAGACATGTCTATGGAGCGTCAGGCATCTTGAGAAAAGATTGAGAAATCTATTGATACTGACGTGTTGCTTCAGTTTGAATATTATAAATATTGGTAAGAGAAAAGTGTGAACTCAGTCACCCCCACGTAAAACAGAGTTAGGAACTGGTAAAAATGTAACTTATGGCCTTGCTGGTCATACAGGGATGTCAACTGAAGAAGAAACGAGGTAACCAGTGATCCAGATGTGAAACTTAGCCTGGAAAAGGGAAGAGTAAGGAGCTTTTAAGACCTAATCTATAGTGACAAATGGAAGTTATATGACGTCCCTACGAGATGAATATAAGTAGAAAGAAGTAAAATAAGGGACGTTGTAAAGAATTAGCCACATGAAGAGGAGGTAATCCGTCCCTCAGTCTTAGAGTTGGTGAAGAGCACAGTCTTGAAGAATCTGTCTTCCCATTAAGTTCTTGAATTTGTATTGATAAAGCCACGGGATGGCGAAACATCTGCAATAAAGATACTCAGATGTTGCACATGTGTCAAATTCTTATTCTTGTCGGTACTGTGTAGTATATATGTACAAGCGATGTTGTGTTCCGAGGTACAACGCGACGGCCCACGTGTTACAAGACTCCAAAATACAAATAACCCGCACACAAGAGAATGAAACTTATGACGACGTTTCGGTCCGATTTGGACTAGTTAATGGTCCAAGTTGGACCGAAACGTAATCATAAGTTTCAGTCTCCCATGTGAGGTTATTTGTGTATTGTTCCAGTCAAAGTATTGTGCCTTTTTATTCTTTACGACTCAAATATTTCCTCACACCGCTGGCTGCATATCTTCCCATGTACATTTATGCGAAGCGTATACCAACTGTAAACACTGTATTTAACCAAATATTTTGTACCGTAAAACTTGGGAGAGACGGTATGACATAATATAAATACGACACACAGATGGAAAAAAAGGTTTGAACTATTGTTATCCTAAACTGAATTTCCTAAGAACTCTAAATTTAATTGATCATTCTAGAGAAACTTTCAAACTACACAGTTCACCTTCTGGT
>NC_091321.1:23389675-23437175 GCF_038502225.1 Cherax quadricarinatus
ATCCCCACCTGCTTTTAACATTTCTATCTTTATCCCATCAATCCCGGCTGCCTTACCCCCTTTCATTTTACCTACTGCCTCACGAACTTCCCCCACACTCACAACTGGCTCTTCCTCACTCCTATATATATATATATATATATATATATATATATATATATATATATATATATATATATATGTATATATGCAATAAGATCACAGTAAACAGATGATTTCAGAATATGCAAAACAACCACTCTGAAAGAATAGAGAAATTCCAAGCGCTTTCGTTCCTTGATAATGTGAGTAGTCACGAAAGCGCTTGGAATTTCTCTATTCTTTCAGAGTGGTTGTTCTGCATATATATATATATATATATATATATATATATATATATATATATATATATATATATATATATATATATTTAACAAGTCGGCCGTCTCCCACCGAGGCAGGGTGACCCAAAAAGAAAGAAAATCCCCAAAAAGAAAATACTTTCATCATCATTCAACACTTTCACCTCACTCACACATAATCACTGGTTTTGCAGAGGTGCCCAAATTACAACAGTTTAGAAGTATATACGTATAAAGATACACAACATATCCCTCCAAACTGCCAATATCCCAAACCCCTCCTTTAAAGTGCAGGCATTGTACTTCCCATTTCCAGGACTCAAGTCCGACTATATAAAATAACCGGTTTCCCTGAATCCCTTCACTAAATATTACCCTGCTTACACTCCAACAGCTCGTCAGGTCCCAAATACCGGCCCAAAATAACCGGTTTCCCTGAATCCCTTCACTAAATATTACCCTGCTTACACTCCAACAGCTCGTCAGGTCCCAAATACCGGTCCCAAATACCAGGCCACCGGGCCACCAGGCCCGGTGACCTGGTGGCTAAAGCTCCCGCTTCACACACGGAGGGCCCGGGTTCGATTCCCGGCGGGTGGAAACATTTCGACACGCTTCCTTACACCTGTTGTCCTGTTCACCTAGCAGCAAATAGGTACCTGGGTGTTAGTCGACTGGTGTGGGTCGCATCCTGGGGGACAAGATTAAGGACCCCAATGGAAATAAGTTAGACAGTCCTCGATGACGCACTGACTTTCTTGGGTTATCCTGGGTGGCTAACCCTCCGGGGTTAAAAATCCGAACGAAATCTTATCTTATCTTATCTTACCATTCGTTTCCATTCACTCCTAACACGCTCACGCACGCTTGCTGGAAGTCCAAGCCCCTCGCCCACAAAACCTCCTTTACCCCCTCCCTCCAACCCTTTCGAGGACGACCCCTACCCCGCCTTCCTTCTCCTACAGATTTATACGCTCTCCATGTCATTCTACTTTGATCCATTCTCTCTAAATGACCAAACCACCTCAAAAACCCCTCTTCAGCCCTCTGACTAATACTTTTATTAACTCCACACCTTCTCCTAATTTCCACACTCCAAATTTTCTGCATAATATTTACACCACACATTGCCCTTAGACATGACATCTCCACTGCCTCCAACCGCCTCCTCGCTGCTGCATTTACAACCCAACTTCACACCCATATAAGAGTGTTGGTACTACTATACTTTCATACATTCCCTTCTTTGCCTCCATAGATAACGTTTTCTGACTCCACATATACCTCAACGCACCACTCACCTTTTTTCCCTCATCAATTCTATGATTAACCTCATCCTTCATACATCAATCCGCTGATACGTCAACTCCCAAACATCTGAAAACATTCACTTTTTCTATATTCCTCCTCCCCAAATTGATATTCAATTTTTCTTTATCTAAATCATTTGATACCGTCATTACCTTACTCTTTTCTATGTTCACTTTCAACTTTCTACCTTTACACACACTCCCAAATTCGTCCACTAACCTCTGCAATTTTTCTTTAGAATCACCCATAAACACAGTATCATCAGCAAAAAGTAACTGTGTCACTTCCCATTTTGTATTTAATTCCCCATAATTTAATCCCACCCCTCTCCCGAACACCCTAGCATTTACTTCTTATACAACTCCATCTATAAATATATTAAACAACCATGGTGACATTACACATCCCTGTCTAAGGCCTACTTTTACCAGGAAGTAGTCTCCCTCTCTTCTACACACCCTAACCTGAGCCTCACTATCCTCATAAAAACTCTTTACAGCATTTAATAACTTACCACCTATTCTATATACTTGCAACATCTGCCACATTGCTCCCCTATCCACTCTATCATATGCCTTTTCTAAATCCATAAATGCAATAAAAACTTCCCTACATTTATCTAAATACTGCTCACATATATGCTTCAATGTAAACACCTGATATACACATCCCCTACCCACTCTAAAACCTACTTGCTCATCCGCAATCCTACATTCTGTCTTACCTCTAATTCTTTCAATAATAACCCTACGTACACTTTTCCTGGTATACTCAGTAAACTAATTCCTCTATAATTTTTACAATCTCTTTTGTCCCCCTTCCCTTTATATAAAAGGACTATACATGCTCTCTGCCAATCCTTAGGTACCTTCCCCTCTTTCATACATTTATTAAACAAAAATACCAACCACTCCAACACTACATCCCCCCTGCTTTTAACATTTCTGTCATGATCCCGTCAGTTTCAGCTGCTTTACCCCCTTTCATTCTACGTAATGCCTCATGCACCTCCCCCACACTTACATCCTGTTCTTCTTCACTCCTAAAAGATGTTATACCTCCCTGGCCAGTGCATGAAATTACCGCCTCCCTTGCTTCGTCGACATTTAAAAGTTCCTCAAACTATTCTCGCCATCTACCCAATACCTGCATCTCCCCATCTACTAACTCTCCTACTCTGTTTTTAACTGACAAATCCATTTGTTCCCTAGGCTTTTTTAACTTGTTTAACTCCAAATTTTTTTCTTATTTTCATTAAAATTTCTTGACAGTGCCTCTCCCACTCTATCATCTGCTCTCCTTTTGCACTCTCACCACTCTCTTCACCTTTCTTTTACTCTCCATATACTCTACTCTTCTTATAACACTTTTGCTTTGTAAAAACCTCTCATAAGCTACCTTTTTCTCTTTTATCAAACCCTTTACTTCATCATTCCACCAATGACTCCTCTTTCCTCCTGCACCCACCCTCCTATAACCACAAACTTCTGCCCCACATTCTAATACTGCATTTTTAAAACTATTCCAACCCTCTTCAAGCCCCCCCCCCCCCGCTACTAATCATACTTGCACCAGCCCACCTTTCTGCCAATAGTTGCTTATATCTCACCCGAACTTCCTCCTCCCTTAGTTTATACACTTTCACCTCCCTCTTGCTTGTTGTTGCCATTTTCCTCTTGTCCCATCTACCTATTACTGTAACTGTAGCTACAACTAGATAATGATCCGATATATCAGTTGCCCCTCTATAAACGTGTACATCCTGAAGCCCACCCATCAACCTTTTATCCACCAATACATAATCTAACAAACTACTTTCATTACGTGCTATATCATACCTTGTATATTTATTTATCCACTTTTTCATAAAATATGTATTACTTATTAACAAACCTCTTTCTACACATAGCTCAATTAAAGGCTCCCCATTTTCATTTACCCCTGGCACCCCAAATTTATCTACTACTCCCTCCATAACATTTTTACCCACTTCAGCATTGAGATCCCCAACCACAAGTGTACTCTCATTTGGTTCAAAACTCCCCACGCATTCACTCAACATTTCCCAAAATCTCTCTCTCTCTCCTCTACACTTCTCTCTTCTCCAGGTACATATATGCTTGCTATAACCCACTTTTCACATCCAACCTTTATTTTACTCGACATAATCCTTGAATTAATACATTTATACTCCCTCTTTTCCTGCAATAGCTTATCCTTCAACATTATTGTTATTCCTTCTTTAGCTCTAATTCTATTTGAAACCCCTGACCTAATCCCATTTATTCCTCTCCATTGAAACTCTCCCACCCCCTTCAGCTTTGTTTCACTTAAAGCCAGGACATCCAGTTTCTTCTCATTCATAACATCCACAATTATCTCTTTCTTATCATTCGCACAACATCCACGCACATTCAGACTTCCCACTTTGAAAATTTTCTTATTATTATTCTTTTTAGTAATTATTACAGGAAAAGGGGTTACTAACCCATTGTTCCCGGCATTTTAGTTGACTTTTACAACACGCATGGCTTACGGAATATTCTTATTCCACTTCCCCATGGGTATAAAAGGAAAAGTAATAAGAAACCAGAACTATTAAGATAAAATCAAAGAAAACTCAGCTGAGTGTGTATATATAAAGGTGTACATGTATGTGTAGTGTGACCTAAGTGTAAGTAGAAGTAGCAAGATGTACCTGTAATCTTGCATATTTATGAGACAGACAAAAGACACCAGCAATCCTACCATCACGTAAAACAATTACAATCTTTCGTTTTACACTCACTTGGCAGGACGGTAGTACCTCCCTGGGTGGTTTGCTGTCTACCAACCTAATATATATATATATATATATATATATATATATATATATATTTATATATATATATATATATATATATATATATATATATATATATATATATATATAGTAGGTCTTAGACAGGGATGTGTAATGTCACCATGGTTGTTTAATATATTTATAGATGGGGTTGTAAAGGAAGTAAATGCTAGGGTGTTTGGGAGAGGGGTGGGATTAAATTATGGGGAATCAAATTCAAAATGGGAATTGACACAGTTACTTTTTGCTGATGATACTGTGCTTATGGGAGATTCTAAAGAAAAATTGCAAAGGTTAGTGGATGAGTTTGGGAATGTGTGTAAAGGTAGAAAGTTGAAAGTGAACATAGAAAAGAGTAAGGTGATGAGGGTGTCAAATGATTTAGATAAAGAAAAATTGGATATCAAATTGGGGAGGAGGAGTATGGAAGAAGTGAATGTTTTCAGATACTTGGGAGTTGACGTGTCGGCGGATGGATTTATGAAGGATGAGGTTAATCATAGAATTGATGAGGGAAAAAAGGTGAGTGGTGCGTTGAGGTATATGTGGAGTCAAAAAACGTTATCTATGGAGGCAAAGAAGGGAATGTATGAAAGTATAGTAGTACCAACACTCTTATATGGGTGTGAAGCTTGGGTGGTAAATGCAGCAGCGAGGAGACGGTTGGAGGCAGCGGAGATGTCCTGTTTAAGGGCAATGTGTGGTGTAAATATTATGCAGAAAATTCGGAGTGTGGAAATTAGGAGAAGGTGTGGAGTTAATAAAAGTATTAGTCAGAGGGCAGAAGAGGGGTTGTTGAGGTGGTTTGGTCATTTAGAGAGAATGGATCACAGTAGAATGACATGGAAAGCATATAAATCTATAGGGGAAGGAAGGAGGGGTAGGGGTCGTCCTCGAAAGGGTTGGAGAGAGGGGGTAAAGGAGGTTTTGTGGGTAAGGGGCTTGGACTTCCAGCAAGCGTGCGTGAGCGTGTTAGATAGGAGTGAATGGAGACGAATGGTACTTGGGACCTGACGATCTGTTGGAGTGTGAGCAGGGTAATATTTAGTGAAGGGATTCAGGGAAACCGGTTATTTTCATATAGTCGGACTTGAGTCCTGGAAATGGGAAGTACAATGCCTGCACTTTAAAGGAGGGGTTTGGGATATTGGCAGTTTGGAGGGATATGTTGTGTATCTTTATATGTTTATGCTTCTAGACTGTTGTATTCTGAGCACCTCTGCAAAAACAGTGATAATGTGCGAGTGTGGTGAAAGTGTTGAATGATGATGAAAGTATTTTCTTTTTGGGGATTTTCTTTCTTTTTTGGGTCACCCTGCCTCGGTGGGAGACGGCCGACTTGTTGAAAAAAAAAAAAAAGAAAAAAAAAAAAAAAAAAAATATATATATATATATATATATATATATATATATATATATATATATATATATATATATATATATATATATATATATAAATATATATGTCGTGCCGAATAGGCAGAACTTGCGATCTTGGCTTAAATAGCAACGCTCATCTTGCCAGATACGAAAAGAGGAAATTTGTGTATGCAATAATTTCGCCAAAATCATTCTGAACCTAACGAAAAAAATATATTTCACTGTGTTTGTTTAGTATTAAATTATTGTAAACAAATCTAAAATATATTTAGTTGGGTTAGGCTAAAATAAATTGTTTTTGTTATAATAAGGTTAGGTAACTTTTCTAAGATTCTTTTGGTGCAAAATTATAAATTTTTACATCAACATTAATGAAAAAAATATATCTTTAAACGTACAAGAGAAAATTTCAGAAATGACTTAATTTTAAATGAGTTCTTGCTAATTGACCGTTTTAAATATTCGGCACGACACACACACACACACACACACACACACACACACACACACACATATATATATATATATATATATATATATATATATATATATATATATATATATATATATATATATAAGTCTTCCGTCTTGTAGGTATAAGAATGAATGCAAGAATAGCTAGAACGGCTCTTGAATTTCACCTCGAAATGCTGTTTGGAATTTTCTGAAAGTTAATCAAAGGAAAGTGCCCTTTTTCTTCAAATAATCTAAACACTCGTGTCAGATGGTACAAAAACTTTTTATCATCTCTCCATCCTGATTTATGGAGGATCTCTTTTGTTCCATTAACAAACTGTGCCTTTAGTTCCTCATAATTCTTCACCAGTTGGGATACCAATGGACACTCGATGTTTGGAGAACTGGTTTTAGCACCAAGATTTTCATCCATTACCAAAAGGAGAATCCTGTCCAGAACGTGATGCTGATAGTATACAGAGTTGCCATTTAGTAATTTCCTGAGTTGCTACTTACGGTTAGTAACGTAAATATATGGTGATTAATATTTTTCATTAATTTGAGTAGCCAATTAATACTTCCCTGAGTTGCTACTTATGAGTTGTATCGCAGATATATGTGATTCATGGATTTTATTTAGGGGTGACCTTTTTCGAAAACTGAGAGGAATTAGGGAATTTTTCATTGTTTTTAAACAATGACACAGATGTTTTATTTGGAAAAAAAATTAAAAAGAGTTATAACCCTAATATATATATATATATATATATATATATATATATATATATATATATATATATATATATATATATATATATATATATATATATATATATATATGTCGTGCCGAATAGGCAGAACTTGCGATCTTGGCTTAAATAGCAACGCTGATCTTGCCATATAGGACAAGTGAAAATTTGTGTATGCAATAATTTCGCCAAAATCATTCTGAACCTAACGAAAAAAATATATTTCACTGTGTTTGTTTAATATTAAATTACTGTAAACAAATCTAAAATATATTTAGTTGGGTTAGGCTAAAATAAATTGTTCTTGTTATAATAAGGTTAGGTAAGTTTTCTAAGATTCTTTTGGTGCAAAATTAAAAGTTTTTACATTAACATTAATGAAAAAAATATATTTTTAAACGCATAAGAGAAAATTTCAGAAAGGGCTTAATTTTAACTAAGTTCTTGCTAACTGACCAGTTTTACATATTCGGCACGACATATATATATATATATATATATATATATATATATATATATATATATATATATATATATATATATATATATATCCCTTCTCCTGTAGACAATACTAAAAAAGTGAAGAAGAAAACTTTATAAAACTGAGATGCTTGAATGTGCGTGGATGTAGTGCGAATGATAAGAAAGATGATTGCTAATGTTATGAATGAAAACAAGTTGGATGTCCTGGCCCTAAGCAAAACGAAGCTGAAGGGGGTAGGTGAGTTTCAGTTGGGAGAAATAAATGGGATTAAGTCAGAAGTATCTGAGAGAGTTAGAGCTAAGGAAGGGGTAGCAATAATGTTTAAGGAACAGTTATGGAAGGAGAAGAGGGAATATAAATGTATAAATTCAAGGATTATGTGGATTAAAATAAGGAAAGGACGCGAAAAGTGTGTTATAATAAGTGTGTATGCACCTGGAGAAGAGATGAGCGTAGAGGAGAGGGAGATTTTGGGAGATGTTAAGCGGGTGTGTAGGAACTTTTGAACCAAGTGAGAGAGCAATTGTGGTAGGGGACCTAGATGCTACAGTAGTAGAAGCATTTAAAGAGGGTGTGGTAGGTAAGCTTGGAGTGCCAGAGTAAATGATAATGGGGGCCCTTTGATTGAACATTGTATAGAAAGGGGTTTAGTTATAGGTATTACATATTTTAAGGAAAAGAGGATAAAGTATACAAAATATGATGCAGGGCTTAATGACAGTAGTTTGCTGGACTACGTATTGGTAGATAAAAGACTGTTGGGTAGACTTTAAGATGTACATGTTTATAGAGGGGCCACAGATATATCAGATCACTTTTTAGTTGTAGCTACAGTGAGAGTAAAGAGTAGATGGGATACAAGGAAAATGGAAGCAGCTGGTAAGAGACAGGTGAAGGTTTATAAGCTAAAGGAGGAATCACTTAGAGTAAGATATAAACAACTGTTGGAGGATATATGGGCTAGTGAGAGTATAGGCAATGGGGTTGAAGATGTATGGGGTAGGTTTAAGAATGTAGTGTTAGAGTGTTCAGCAGAAGTTTGTGGTTACAGGAAAGTGGGTGCGGGAGGGACGAAGAGCGATTGGTGGGATGATGCAAAGAGAGCAGTAAGAGAGAAAAAGTTAGCATATGAGAGGTTTTTACAAAGTAGAAGTGATGCAAAAAGTGAGGAGTATATGGAGACAAAAAGAGAGGCTAAGAGAATGGTGAAGCAATGTAAAAAGAGAGCAAATGAGAGAATGGGTAAAATGTTATCAACAAATTTTGTTAAAAATAAGTAAAAACTTGGAGTGAGATTAATAAGTTGAGAAAACCTAGGGAACAAATGGATTTGATGTTAAAAATAGGAGAGGATATTTATTAAATGGTGAGTTAGAGGTATCAGGAAGATGGAGAGAACATTTTGAGGAATTGTTAAATGTTGATGATGATAGGGAAGCTGTAATTTCGTGTATAGGGCAAGGAGGAATAACATCTTGTAGGAGTGAGAAGAAGCGAGTTGTGAGTGTGGGGGGAAGTTCGTGAGGAAGTTCGTGAGGGGGTAAAGTAGCTAGGATTGATTTAAAGATAGCAATGTTAAAAGCAGGTGGGGATATAGTTTTGGAGTGGTTGGTGCTCTTATTTAATAAATGTATGGAAGAGGGTAAGGTACCTAGGGATTGGCAGAGAGCCTGCATAGTTCCTTTGTATAAAGGCAAAGGGGACAAAAGAGAGTGCAAAAATTATAGGGGAATAAGTCTGTTGAGTATACCTGGTAAAGTGTATAATAAGGTTATTATTGAAAGAATTAAGAGTAAGACGGAGAGTAGGATAGCAGATGAACAAGGAGGCTTTAGGTAGGGTACAGGGTGTGTAGACCAAGTGTTTACTATGAAACATATAGGTGAACAGTATTTAGATAAGGGTAAAGAAGATTCTGTGGCATTAATGGATTTGGAAAAGGCGTATGACAGGGTGGATAGGGGGGCAATGTGGCAGATGTTGCAAGTGTATGGAATAGGAGGCAGGTTACTGAAAGCAATGAAAAGTTTTTACGGGAATACTGAGGCTCAGGTTAGAGTATGTAGGAGAGTGGGAGATTATTTCCCAGTAAAAGTAGGCCTTAGAAGGATGAGTGATGTCACCACAGTTGTTCAATATGTTTACAGATGGGGTTGGTTTAGAAAGACACGTAAGCAAACACTATAACATATTTATTAGAAAACGTTTCGGTCCTGGGACCTTGATCACTTCTAACATACAGAGGTAGAAAGGCATTATATATATAGGCGGAGAGTGAGGTGTGACGCACGTGACCTGAGGAATGTCATAAGAACA
The DNA here is from genome assembly GCF_038502225.1 of Cherax quadricarinatus. Taxonomy (NCBI): domain Eukaryota; kingdom Metazoa; phylum Arthropoda; class Malacostraca; order Decapoda; family Parastacidae; genus Cherax; species Cherax quadricarinatus. The sequence goes on from NC_091321.1 coordinate 23,399,555, forward strand.
TAAGAATGGAGGAACACTGTAGGCCTACTGGCCCATGCGAGGCAGGTCCTTATCAAAACAACCTCTACCTATGATGAGGACGGGTAGACGATGAAATCATGTGACTCCTGTGTTGTTGGGTTGGTGCTGCTTAAGTATCATGTATGCCAATGTTTTTGAAATTTTGTAGTTTCCAGTGTTGCGTTCTATAGTGTCGGTGACGGCGATTAGTGAGGCTTCTAGGCACCGTCGGCGTCGGAGGTCTGGTTCGGTGAGAACGAGTTGTGCCTCATTCCAGTTCAGTTTTCTAATAAATATGTCATAGTGTTTGCTTACGTGTCTTTCTAAACCAACTTGTCGGTATTTATTACCAAGGTTTATACCACAGATGGGGTTGTAAGAGAAGTGAATGCCCGGGTGCGGGTGTTGGCAAGAGGTTTAGGATTAAAAGATACAGAATCTAACACAAAGTGGGAGTTGTCACAGTTACTCTTTGCTGATGACACTGTGCTTTTGGTTGGTGGATGAGTTTGGCAGGGTATGTAAAAGAAGAAAATTGAAAGGGAGTATAGGAAAGAGTAAGGTGATGAAGATAACAAAAAAAATTAGGTAAGGAAACATTGGAATTCAGGTTGGAGGGTGAGAGTATGGAGGAGGTGAACGTGTTCAGATATTGAGGAGAGGACGTGTCAGCAAATGGGTCTATAAAAGATGTGGTAAATCATAAAATTGACGAGGCGAAAAGGTGAGTGGCGCACTGAGGAGTCTGTGGAGACAAAGAACTTTGTCTACGGAAGCAAAGAGGGAAATGTATGAGAGTATAGTATGCCAACGCTCTTACATGGGTGTGAAGCATGGGTGGTGAATGCTACAACACGGAGAAGGCTGGAGGCAGTGGAGATGTCGTGTCTGAGGGCAATGTGTGGTGTGAATATAATGCAGAGAATTCGTAGTTTGGAAATTAAGAGATGTGAGATTACCAAAACTATTATCTAGAGGGCTGAGAAGGGGTTGTTGAGGAGGTTCTAACATGTAGAGAGGGTGGAACAAAACAGAATGACTTCGAGAGTGTATAAATCTGTAGTGGAGGGAAGGCGGGGTAGAGTTCGGCCTAGGAAATGTTGGAGGGAGGTGGTAAAGGTTTTGTGTGTGAGGGTTTGGACTTCCAGCAAGCATGTATGAGCATATTAATTAGGAGCGAATAGAGACAAATGGTTTTTAGGACTTGACGTGCTGTTGGAGTGTAAGCAGGGTAATATTTATGAAGTGATTCAAGGAAACCGGTAGGCCGAACTTGAGTCCTGGAGATGGGAAGTACAGATCATGCACTCTGGAGGGGGTGTTAATATTGCAGTTTTATAACCATAGTATAAGCACGCCTCTGGCAAGACAGAGATGGAGTTGGTACTTTTTAAGTTTTCATCATTTTATGTTAGAAATGATAAATGAATTTATTTATATGAACTAGGTATTATTCCGTGTTTTATACATGCCTGAAAATAAACCGTCGCTTATACAATATACCAATATACAATATTTTTAAATTAGCTGGAAAATGTGTCGTCTTGCATATTAGTTGACGTGTCAAGGTTAAATCTTCATCACTGATCTTGTGCCTCTACTAATACTATACTTAAGGTAATGTTGTTGCATTTATGAACAACTGAGACTCGTGAGGTGGAGACTCGATCTTCCTGCTCTTAATAGAGGGACTGAAATTTTAAACTCGCAGCTAGGTGCTTAATGCAACCAATTAAAAAAACAGTTAAAACAGAAATTAAAAACAAATACAAACTGAACGTGAGTAGAACAATACCGCACAACAATGATGTTTTATATGTTCATTAAAATACGTAGCTTTTCCATGAATTGGAAAATATACCATCCCTTGTATGAGCTAGGAATTACGTAGTCTTTTATATTTATTCTAAATTATTTTATGGGCTACTATCTATGAATTATTTTATAAGTTATGCAATTTATAGTATTCTACATGGACTATGATTTATTCTGCATGAACAATGAATTATGTAGTTGATCTATGAATTTTGTAGACTTTTGTATGAATAATGAAACATGTTGTATATATGGCCGGTGGAATGTGCTGCGGGGTTTACGCAATATTTTATAAGGCAGAAAATAAGCTGTAATAATTCGTGCTCTGGAATACATTTAAAATGTGATGAAGATAAAAGCTTTAGTCTATATAAATTAGGAATATGCAGTCGCTCATATAAATCTTGAAACTTGAGGTTTTATGAGCTGTCATAAATGTAAACTTGCACATATTAGCACTATGTCGTGCCGAATAGGTAAAACTGGTCAATTAGCAAGAACTCATTTAAAATTAAGTCCTTTCTAAAATTTTGTCTTATACGTTTAAACATATATATTTTCATTTGTGTTAATGTAAAAAATAATAATTTTGTACCAAAAGAACCTTAGAAAACTTATCCAACCTTATTACAACAAGCGCAATTTAATTTACCTTAATCCAACTAAATATAGTTTACACAAGTTTACAATAATTTAATAATAAACAGACACAATGAAATATATTTTTCGTTAGATTCAGAATCATTTTTTTGCGAAATTATTGCATACACTAATTTTTTTTCTGACCTTAATCGGCAAGGAATGCGTTGCTATTTAAGCCAAAAACGTGAGTTTTACCTATTATGAACGACATATTTTTTTTTTTTATTATCACACTGGCCGATACCCACCAAGGCAGGGTGGCCCGAAAAAGAAAAACTTTCACCATCATTCACTCCATCACTGTCTTGCCAGAAGGGTGCTTTACACTACAGTTTTTAAACTGCAACATTAACACCCCTCCTTCAGAGTGCAGACACTGTACTTCCCATCTCCAGGACTCAAGTCCGGCCTGCCGGTTTCCCTGAACCCCTTCATAAATGTTACTTTGCTCACACTCCAACAGCACGTCAAGTATTAAAAACCATTTGTCTCCATTCACTCCTATCAAACACGCTCACGCACGCCTGCTGGAAGTCCAAGCCAGTCGCACACAAAACCTCCTTTACCCCCTCCCTCCAACCTTTCCTAGGCCGACCCCTACCCCGCCTTCCTTCCACTACAGACTGATACACTCTTGAAGTCATTCTGTTTCGCTCCATTCTCTCTACATGTCCGAACCACCTCAACAACCCTTCCTCAGCCCTCTGGACAACAGTTTTGGTAATCCCGCACCTCCTTCTAACTTCCAAACTACGAATTCTCTGCGTTACATTCACACCACACATTGCCCTCAGACATGACATCTCCACTGCCTCCAGCCTTCACCTCGCTGCAACATTCATCACCCATGCTTCACACCCATATAAGAGTGTTGGTAAAACTATACTCTCATACTCTTTGCCTCCAAGGACAAAGTTCTTTGTCTCCACAGACTCCTAAGTGCACCACTCACCCTTTTCCCCTCATCAATTCTATGATTCACCTCATCCTTCATAGACCCATCCGCTGACACGTCCACTCCCAAATATCTGAATACATTCACCTCCTCCATACTCTCTCCCTCCAAGCTGATATCCAATCTTTCATCACCTAATCATTTTGTTATCCTCATAACCTTACTCTTTCCTGTATTCACTTTTAATTTTCTTCTTTTGCACACCCTACCAAATTCATCCACCAATCTCTGCAACTTCTCTTCAGAATCTCCCAAGAGCACAGTGTCATCAGCAAAGAGCAACTGTGACAACTCCCACTTTATGTGTGATTCTTTATCTTTTAACTCCACGCCTCTTGTCAAGACCCTCGCATTTACTTCTCTTACAACCCCATCTATAAATATATTAAACAACCACGGTAACATCACACATCCTTGTCTATGGCCTACTTTTACTGGGAAATAATTTCCCTCTTTCCTACATACTCTAACTTGAGCCTCACTATCCTCGTAAAAACTCTTCACTGCTTTCAGTAACCTACCTCCTACACAATACACCTGCAACATCTGCCACATTGCCCCCCTATCCACCCTGTCATACGCCTTTTCCAAATCCATAAATGCCACAAAGACCTCTTTAGCCTTATCTAAATACTGTTCACTTATATGTTTCACTGTAAACACTTGGTCCACACACCCCCTACCTTTCCTAAAGCCTCCTTGTTCATCTGCTATCCTATTCTCAGTCTTACTTTTAATTCTTTCAATAATAACTCTACCATACACTTTACCAGGTATACTCAACAGACTTATCCCCCTATAATTTTTGCACTCTCTTTTGTCCCCTTTGCCTTTATACAAAGGAACTATGCATGCTCTCTGCCAATCCCTAGGTACCTTACCCTCTTCCATACATTTATTAAATAATTGCACCAACCACTCCAAAACTATATCCCCACCTGCTTTTAACATTTCTATCTTTATCCCATCAATCCCGGCTGCCTTACCCCCTTTCATTTTACCTACTGCCTCACGAACTTCCCCCACACTCACAACTGGCTCTTCCTCACTCCTACAAGATGTTATTCCTCCTTGCCCTATACACGAAATCACAGCTTCCCTATCTTCATCAACATTTAACAATTCCTCAAAATATTCCCTCCATCTTCCCAATACCTCTAACTCTCCATTTAATAACTCTCCTCTCCTATTTTTAACTGACAAATCCATTTGTTCTCTAGGCTTCCTTAACTTGTTAATCTCACTCCAAAACTTTTTCTTATTTTCAACAAAATTTGTTGATAACATCTCACCCACTCTCTCATTTGCTCTCTTTTTACATTGCTTCACCACTCTCTTAACCTCTCTCTTTTTCCCCATATACTCTTCCCTCCTTGCATCACTTCTACTTTGTAAAAACTTCTCATATGCTAACTTTTTCTCCCTTACTACTCTCTTTACATCATGATTCCACCAATCGCTCCTCTTCCCTCCCGCACCCACTTTCCTGTAACCACAAACTTCTGCTGAACACTCTAACACTACATTTTTAAACCTACCCCATACCTCTTCGACCCCATTGCCTATGCTCTCATTAGCCCATCTATCCTCCAATAGCTGTTTATATCTTTCCCTAACTGCCTCCTCTTTTAGTTTATAAACCTTAACCTCTCTCTTCCCTCATGCTTCTATTCTCCTTGTATCCCATCTACCTTTTACTCTCAGTGTAGCTACAACTAGAAAGTGATCCGATATATCTGTGGCCCCTCTATAAACATGTACATCCTGAAGTCTACTCAACAGTCTTTTATCTACCAATACATAATCCAACAAACTACTGTCATTTCGCCCTACATCATATCTTGTATACTTATTTATCCTCTTTTTCTTAAAATATGTATTACCTATAACTAAACCCCTTTCTATACAAAGTTCAATCAAAGGGCTCCCAATATCATTTACACCTGGCACCCCAAACTTACCTACCACACCCTCTCTAAAAGTCTCCTACTTTAGCATTCAGGTCCCCTACCACAATTACCCTCTCACTTGGTTCAAAGGCTCCTATACATTCACTTAATATCTCCCAAAATCTCTCTCTCTCCTCTGCATTCCTCTCTTCTCCAGGTGCATACACGCTTATTATGACCCACTTCTCGCATCCAACCTTTACTTTAATCCACATAATTCTTGCATTTACACATTCATATTCTCTTTTCTCCTTCCATAACTGATCATTCAACATTACTGCTACCCCTTCCTTTGCTCTAACTCTCTCAGATACTCCAGATTTAATCCCATTTATTTCCCCCCCACCGAAACTCCCCTACTCCCTTCAGCTTTGTTTCGCTTAGGGCCAGGACATCCAACTTCTTTTCATTCATAACATCAGCAATCATCAGTTTCTTGTCATCTGCACTACATCCACGCACATTCAAGCATCCCAGTTTTATAAAGTTTTTCTTCTCTTTTTTAGTAAATGTCTACAGGAGAAGGGGTTACTAGCCCATTGCTCCCGGCATTTTAGTCGCCACTTGATACTGGAGTTCCACAGGGAAGTATCCTTCGACCCCTGCTCTTCCTCATTTACATCAATGATCTTCCAAACATCCCAACACCTGAAACCCATTCTCTTTGCTGACGACACGACTTATGTCATCTCCCACCCTAATCTTGCCACCCTCAACACCATTAACGAGGAGCTGCTCAAAATATCGACTTGGATGACAGCCAATAAATTTACACTTAACACTGGCAAAACCTACTTTATTATGTTTGGTAGCAGAGCAGGTGTTGCGCAACTTAACATTAAGATCGACAACACTCTAATTGCCAGACATAATGAGGGCAAATTCCTTGGCCTATACCTCGACAACAACCTAAATTTCAGCACCCATATCCAACACACAACAAAAAAAGTATCCAAAACGGTGGGGATCCTCTCCAAGATACGATACTACGTACCGCAAACTGCCCTTTTCACGCTATACCATTCACTTATATATCCATACCTCACCTATGCTATCTGTGCTTGGGGTTCAATTGCAGCAACACACCTAAAGCCAATAATAACCCAACAAAAAGCCGCAGTAAGAAAAATCATTAAATCCCATCCCTGGCAACACCCCCCCCCCCCACCTCTTCATAGATCTAAACTTACTCCCTGTTCAGAACATCCACACTTACTACTGTGCAATCTATATCTACAGGACCTTAAATTCCAATATTAACCTTGATCTAAAACGCTTTCTTGATAGTAGTGACAGGATCCACAGGCATAACACCAGACACAAACATCTCTATGACATTCCCCGTGTTCGACTAAACATTTACAAAAATTCAATGTATTTCAAAGGACCTAAAATCTGGAACACCCTACCTGAAAACTCTAGAACTGCAGACACATTCATCACTTTCAAAACTACAGTTAGAAAACATCTTATCTCCCTGATCCACCCCGACAACTAACTACATGATAACCACCTGGTGGTTCAAAATTACACTCACTCACTCACCGACTATAAACCCAGAAATACTAATCTTAATCTTAAAATAATAAATCGTAACTAGTCATAAGTTTGCCTATGATACTCAAATATAGACACCTTGTATTGTGCCAAAACAAAAGCATTCACATTGCTGAACTCACAAATTATGGTGTAGTCACTTAGCCTTAATACTATAATCTGTAAGGATTTAATGTTAAGAATTAATATAAGTCTGCTCGAAATGCCTAGCCATGGTAGGTGTCCTAGTGGCCCCCTCTGTAATTAGTATTTTATAACATGTAAACCACAAAATAACCAAAACCTGTAAACCCCACATTGTAACCATTATAGAGAATAAACTTGAATTGAATTGAATACATACATACATACATACATATATATATATATATATATATATATATATATATATATATATATATATATATATATATATATATATATATATATAAGCGCTTTCGTGACTACTCACATGATCATTGTTCCTTGATAATGAAAGTAGTCACGAAATCGCTTGGAATTTCTCTATTCTTTCAGAGTGGTTGTTTTGCATATTCTGAAATCACCTGTTTACTGTGATCCTATTATATATATATATATATATATATATATATATATATATATATATATATATATATATATATATATATATATATATATATATATATATATATATAAGCGCTTTCGTGACTACTCACATTATCAAGTTCCTTGATAATGTGAGTAGTCACGAAAGCGCTTGGAATTTCTCTATTCTTTCAGAGTGGTTGTTTTGCATATATATATATATATATATATATATATATATATATATATATATATATATATATATATATATATATATATATATATATATATATATATATATATGTCGTGCCGAATATGTAAAACTGGTCAACTAGCAAGAACTCATTTAAAATTAAGTCCTTTCTGAAATTTTCTCTTATACGTTTAAAGATATATTTTTTTCATTAATGTTTACGTAAAAAAATTTAATTTTGCACCAAAAGAATCTTAAAAAACTCACCTAACCTTATTATAAAAAGAGCAATTTATTTTAGCCTAACCCAACTAAATATCTTTTAAATACGTTTACAATAATTTAGTACTAAACAAACACAATCAAATATATTTTTTTCGTTAGGTTCAGAATGATTTTGGCGAAATTATTGCATACACAAATTTTCACTTGTCCTATATGGCAAGATGAGCGTTGCTATTTAAGCCAAGACCGCAAGTTCTGCCTATTCGGCACGACATATATATATATATATATATAGATATATATATATATATATATATATATATATATATATATATATATATATTATATATTTACATATATTTATATATATATATATATTATATATATAATATATATATATATATATATATATATATATATAAGAATAATAAATATAGGGAGGTACCACCTCTAGAACTATTTTAGGGACCCTCATCCTCAGAGAAAATAATAAACTCAAGGTTCTCCCTGAACCACCCCCTATATTTAATTAATATATATTTTATTTAAAGACAAAATACATTGACAAAATATTCATAAAGATACAATAGAAAGTAAAACAACATAGGTAACTCAGAGCTACATCTCGAATACTTCGTCCAGCTCCCCGGCGGTGGGCCGCATGCCCAGAATGCTGCAGGCATTTCCTCTTTGGATCACAACACTGAGTCTTTGAAAGAGGAAGCTGGTCCCCCTGTGGTCCTTGGTTTCTATGATGAGCTTTTCACCCAGCTCTTTGAGGAACTTTAGAGCACACTTGCCCCATGCTCCAAGGGTCTCCGGCCCTATTGGGATGAAGTTATAGCAAGGGGGAAGGTCTTCATATTTGCGGATCTTCTGGGTCTCCCTGTGGCTGGCCGCTCCACCCCTTCCACTACGGAGTATGACAAGTAGGTGTCTGCCAATGTGGCGGCACAGGTGTAGTCCCAGGCAATCTGCTTTCCATCCTTCCAAGGTAGCATAGAGGCTCCATCAGGACGCTTTTGACTTCTGTCAGACCTCTACACTTGGGGTTCCCGTTGAGCTGGGCAACGGGCTGTGGCGAGGCTTCTCTTTATAATGCCATTGACCTCCTCATGCCTGGCATACTTCCCTTCTGCTGTGTGACACACGAGACCATGAAGTCCGAAATGATCAGCTGTCGCCCTGCCGCAAATACACCTATGTTCGGTGAGAATGGGGGCGGCTAGGCGAAGAGCAACACCAATCCGAATGGCCTGTGGGTCTAGTCGAGTGCCCATGGAGGAATTGGGAACAGCTAACAGGAAATCTCCTGAGTGTGGTGCCTTCACTGCCAGGAGACGAGCTTTGTCCTTATCTGAGGCGTTGGAGAGCATTGTGTTGGCGATTTTTTTCATGATCGGTTTGTCCCAGTGGGACTGTTTGTGTTCTTTGGGAGGAGCTGGTCTACTGGAGGAATCTGTAAGGGTGTCCCACCGAATCGCTGCTTCAGTAAACCTGGGGTCCTGAGCTCTTACCACGTCTCTCAAGCGTTCGGGAAAAATCTTCTTGACTAATGCACTGGAAGCCAAACACGAAGACAGAAAAGCAGGTAAAGCAACATGCATTGCTTTGCGCACCCCTATACCTCCCAGTCGCACTGGGAGGGTTGCCTGATCCCATTTCTGATCCTCTAGTGACAGGTTCAGTGCCTTCTTAAAGGTTGACCTCAGGTGTGCGTCATATTCGTCGAGTGTTCGGTTGTGAAAAGAGGGTGCACACCTCAGGAAGTGAGTCTTGGAATAGTAAGGCACCTTGTGAGGAGATACAGAGCATCATGGGCATCAAGATTGCTTATTCTCTCCTCCATTCTCACCAGGTCATTCAATTTGTCCTTGAGGACTGTGTCGATGGCTTGGTGACCCAGCGGTGCTCCCAAGAGGGTACTGTTGGACGGAGTGGTAGTAGAGACTTCTGGGAGGATTCTTCGCACAGCATTATTTCCTGGTAAGAGGTGGACTGTCTTTTATTAAACTACACTTTGCAACACTCTTGCAAGGAGCGGTGGTCGCTTGACCACGTTACATATTCGCATTGCATCTGGGATCAATTACTTGCTGCAGCAGTAAACAAGATGTTTGCCCCTTCTGAGAGGGCTGGGCCCCTCTAGGCTGAAAGGGGCTGAAGGGGGCTGGTACCCCCCTCCTGAAGAAAATTTCCCCACACAATATACATTGCATGCATATCAATAGCTTGCTCAGTGAATATTGTGAATATTTATTATAAGTTTAAAAAGTGTTTGGCTAAGAAAATCAACTACCTTTCACCTCAAAATATAAACTTGCACAGCACAACCACCTTCTATGACTGCTGGAACAATAATGAAGGTCAGTGAGACTGTGAGTGTGGTAAGAAACACTGCCACAAGCCTGTTGGAACCTGTTGTGACACGTAGGTGTATATTGAAAAGCAGAGCCAACAATTTTAACCAAGATATTCATTATCAGTGGCCTAAAATTAGTTGGAAATTGCTACTCTGGTCTCGGAAGCATTTTGGTTGTTAACCAGTGTCGAACCCATGTCGTTTTGGCCCGCCTCATGGTGAGCGAAAATCACATGACGCTCTAACCCACAGGACCACCAAATCCTACAAGAATAAAGCACCCAGCAGAGCGAGGTGTTTTACCTTGATCCGAGGACATAGGGTGGTTTGGGTGCCTCTGAGCTAATTTCATTCTACTTCCCGTTCGGTGTATTAGCCTCCACAATACTGCTTGTGTAGGCTAGTACACAATTTTGAGAATTACATTCACATGGGGTGACACCTCGGGCAGAAGGCGGGGACTTTATCAGAAATTAAAAAAAAAGAGTAATCTTAACTCATTTGGACTGTGTCAGTATTTGTACATAAAGTTTTTAATGCAGAAATTTTCGTCCAGATGGGCTTAAATTATATACAAATGATAATTCTTATGCATTTAATACGCGTTTTAACTTCTGATGATTCCATACTTATGTATTGTTATTCGTTCAGTCCATCCCACTGCCTCAGTTAAAATCGCCCTCACTTAAACAGAACCCATGATAACACCAAAAGTTTGGGAATAATAATAAGTACCATGGAAAGAGTAAAAGTCAGAGTAGAAATAAATGTGATCGTGAGAGTTCAAGTTTTAAAGTAACAAAGGTGTGCAAGGGGGAAAAAGTGGCAAGAAACTGTCTTATAGTCCATAGATTTGATCCAGGGACTTCAGTGTTGAGAAGTGCGACTCTGACCACTCGGCTACGACTTTTAGGATCAGTGGCAAAAAGAGAAGTGATAATTTTAACAAACTAGCAGACAAACTGATAAGTGACAGAGCTACAGCCACTCTAGTGTGGGATTCGTCTGTAAAAGCCTGCATTTGTGGTCACTGGTGGCCCATGCTAACCTCCCTATGGTGTATGAAAATATACCTAGTCAGATGAATCTTATTAGTCAGCTGGCCTAGTGCTTAACGCACTGGCCTGTGAGTTTTAGGATTCACTTGCCATCGGTTCAAGCCCCACCCTTTACGTTATTTCTTTTAGAAGAAATAATGGGAATCCCATGTGTGTGAATTTTAAAAATTCGGAGAAAGGCACAAATGACAAGGGAAGTTTTTGGCAAAATATAAGCCAGGAGGCAGAGGTTAGAATGAATCCATAGTTTGTGATTTAAAACTCGCTGTATACAATCAAGAAGAGTATGAGAGCCAGAGAGAAAGACTCGGCATTCCAAAGATAATACTCACTTTTACAGCCAGCATCAGAACTGACTGTGTCAGGAAAAAAAGTAATAATGTTTGAAGCAGACTTTAAAAAAGAGGGCATTGAAGGAATATAATCAGTGGGAGGGGAGATTCTTAGAGAATATCCCTGATCTGTCTACAATTAAAAGTGCTGTGACTGTTTGCTAGAAATCAACTCCCTCGTTATCTGCTAGCAATGTTATTTCGTAAATATTCCACAAATATTATTCTTATTGAGTTCTCTGGTAAAACCATTATATCTGTTGTCGAGTGACATTAGATTTCCAGAGATCATGGAGTCGACAGGAATTAACTAGACAGAAACTAAAATACCAACAGGGGACACGCTCTGAAGGAGCCATCAAAGACACAGGAAACCCTAAAGACTGCACTTTGAAAGGGTAAGACCCCCAAGGGACTCGAACGTTGCTTCTGTGTAAGAAGTTGAGCCACCAGGCAGGAGGTAAGGATTTACACAAACAAAGAACGTCAAGTGGAGTACAGGGAAAACCTCTTGATTGTAGGGAGACTGTACTCTAGGACCACAACTGTGGTCGTAATGAAAACAAAGAAATAAGCTTATCTCACGACCAACAAGTAGCACAGCAAGCCAGCACAAGATCACACGACCCATAAAGACAAAAAAACAATATAATAATTTTATGCGCTAAGCCCGTATGAGTCGTACAGCGTTGTCCGTAGTGGTGTGCGAGAGCAGAAGTATGCGATGGTAGGAGTGTGGAGGGTAGGAGTGTACCAGGGTAGAAGTGTGAGAGGGTAGGAGTGTGCGAGGGTAGGAGTGTACAAGGGTAGAAGTGTGAGAGGGTAGGAGTGTGAGAGGGTAGGAGTGTGAGAGGGTAGAAGTGTGAGAGGGTAGGAGTGTGCGAGGGTAGATGTGTACGAGGGTAGAAGTGTGAGAGGCTGTGCAAGAAGTTTGCAGGTGGTAAGGTTAGTGAAGGAGGGAGCTATTGGAGGTGGGAAGGTTAGTGCGGGTCCAAAATTGAGATCAAATTTGGTGCAATAAATTATTTTCCATTAAAAAGTCAAAGAGTCTGCATCAAAGACGTTTCAGTAAAGAGGTCAATTAGAGAGAGAGTTTGTTGTTTCTGTGAAGGTCGCAAGTCAATCCTTGCGTGTCAGGTGTTAGGACACTCTCTTAAGTTATGCTGATCATGGTAATCACTATTTCATGGTAGACATTTTTTATGGTGGTTACTTTCGTGATGCCATTCAAATATATCATTAATATTTGGTGCAAGATATCTAATTATTTCTCTAATTGTTTATATTGCTTATATATATACATGAACCACTAACACGTATCAAGAATTATCCTAAAAACTTTGGAATCCGTTGAAAAATGTAGTTATCAATAAAGTATATATATATATATATATATATATATATATATATATATATATATATATATATATATATATATATATATATATATATATATATATATATATATATATTCTTTCAACAAACAGGCCGTATCCCACCGAGACAGGGTGGCCCAAAAAGAAAAACACCAGTTTCTCGTTTTAATTTTAGTAATGTATACAGGAGAAAAGATTACTAGCCTCTTGCTCCCGGCATTTTAGCCGCCGGGAAAAAACCCAGAGGGGTGTGTATATATATGTTTGTACATGTATGTGTAGTGTGACCTAAGTGTAAGTAGAAGTAGCAAGATGTACCTGTAATCTTGCATATTTATGAGACAGACAAAAGACACCAGCAATCCTACCATCATGTAAAACAATTACAATCTTTCGTTTTACACTCACTTGGCAGGACGGTAGTACCTCCCTGGGCGGTTGCTGTCTACCAACCTAATATATATATATATATATATATATGTCGTGCCGAATAGGCAGAACTTGCGATCTTGGCTTAAATACCAACGCTCATCTTGCCATATAGGACAAGCGAAAATTTGTGTATGCAATAATTTCGCCAAAATCATTCTGAACCTAACGAAAAAAATATATTTCATTGTGTTTGTTTAGTATTAAATTATTGTAATCAAATCTAAAATATATTTAGTTGGGTTAGGCTAAAATAAATTGTTCTTGTTATAATAAGGTTAGGTAAGTTTTATAACATTCTTTTGGTGCAAAATTAAAAATTTTTACATTAACATTAATGAAAAAAATATATCTTTAAACGTATAAGAGAAAATTTTAGAAATGACTTAATTTTAAATGAGTTCTTGCTAATTGACCACTTTTACATATTCGGCACGACATATATATATATATATATATATATATATATATATATATATATATATATATATATATATATATATATATATATATATATATATATATATATATATATATATGTCGTGCCGAATAGGCAGAACTTGCGATCTTGGCTTAAATAGCAACGCTCATCTTGCCATATAGGACAAGCGAAAATTTGTGTATGCAATTATTTCGCCAAAATCATTCTGATCCTAAAGAGAAAAATATATTTCACTGTGTTTGTTTAGTATTAAATTATTGTAAACTTATCTAAAATATATTTAGTTGGGTTAGGCTAAAATAAATTGCGCTTGTTATAATAAGGTTAGGTAACTTTTCTAAGATCCTTTTGATGCAAAATTAAAATTTTTTTACATTAACATAAATGGAAAAAATATATATTTAAACATAAGAAATTTTTTTTTGAAAGGACTTAATTTTAAATGAGTTCTTGCTAATTGACCAGTTTTACATATTCGGCACGACATATATATATATATATATATATATATATATATATATATATATATATATATATATATATATATATATATATATATATATATATATATATATATATGTATATATATAGTGATTTTCATCAGTGGTGTTTCAAACTTTTCTTTCTCTATTTTCATAGACTATTACATATTCCATAGAGGTAACTGATTTTTTGGCAGTAAGCCCTGATCTGAGATAAGATTTGATTTGCTAGAGTCTCACTTTAGGGAGTTATTGGTAATGACGTATTTTGGTATTAGCGAGTCTGGGTCTCAAGTGAAGGCTTGGGTTCAGTCCCGGTAAGGCGGAATGTATCGGGTCAACCTCTTAACACCTGCTGATCTTGTTCACCTAGCACTAGATACCTAGAAATTAGCAGTGTGGATGGTCGCAACGGGAAGGAAAAAGGTGGAAAGGTGAATCTATAAACCCAACAGAAGTAGATTACATTGCTTGACTTTCCCGGGTTCTGGACTGTTTACTTTCCGGAGTAATAAGCTGACCAACATCTTTTGCATTTAAAGCTGTATTTATTGAGCTTCCTTAATAACTTTATTCATTTTCTTTATGCTGATGAGGAAATAACTGAATCTAATATTTTTATATGTGTAGTTCTTAGTAAAAATATTGTTCGTTATCAAAGAGATTGCAACAAACTTCTGAATAACACCAGGCTCACGTCTCTATGTGACTCCTGTGGGGAATTAGTTGCCATGAATGTCATATTAAGTAAGTCGTTATGTCCCCCCTAGTGCATATTATGTATGACACTTTGTGGACACTTGTTGAAACTTCTTAGTCACTCGTGACAGACATGATAATAATGCTCAAGCTCTCCGTAGTGTGACTCCAGTCATTGAACTTCAACCTTCATACACTGGACTTTGTCGGCGCATTCAATGTGTCTCGCCCCAAAGTTTCCTCAGACATGTAAGCACTCATATTTTGTGAGTTTATACTATATCTACTTAGTTATTATTTTCTATATCATGACAGTTCTTAATGAAAAATTATTAAGACTCGTTTATATTATCAAGGATGGCAGTGAACATTGTTTTGAATTGTTTTGAAAATGTTGATTTCCTTGTAAAGCTTACAATGTGTGGTTTACATATTAAAATTCATATAATTTATATTATAAATTACATAATATATTAATTGTAGAAAGTGCTGTCCTGTTAGCCTCTGAGTTCTGAGACTGTTAGGGGTGTTCACTGAGTCTGAGTCTGCGTTTAATCAATGCCAGTAAGCCACAGATGAGTGTACTTGCTCTCTTCTTACGGAATATTAACTCTAGCTACTTAGTGAATCTTGTACGTAAATCCCACGCTTGTGTAGATGTCCGACTTTTAATATTTACATGCAAACAAGAAAGGTTTGAGGTAAATCCAGCATCATTTACGAACTATCACACTGGAAAAGACGTAATACTCACAACTAGACAACAAGACGAAACTAATGGAACCGGTGTGAAACTAAGTGGTAAAGTCAGCCTTCAGGGATGAAATAAGAATTAATACGAATAAAAATATCTCGCTGTTCCTCGCAGAGGAAACACCACCTCATCTCGGCTCTGTCTGGGAGAATGCTATTCTCCTCTTCTCGTGTTATTTAAACTCTGTTTTTGGTAGATGATGTATTACGAAGACAGGTGTAGTCTACTGGCCTGCACACCTGGCTGTAGCACGATAATCACTCAGGAACGAGCAAAAAGGCAGCAGAGAGTAAATATTGTATTTCCTTCACCAAATAGTAATCAGGTAGGTACGATATATATAGCCTATGTATAATAGGGCAAATGTAAGTTAGAGACACAATAAGAACCATAGCGAACAGAACTGAAGGTATGCCAAGGATGATTCATGAATGTACCACATCGCTTCACAACTTTGGCAGGCTTCCTTGTGATTGGTTGAACGACAGTTCTGGTATAACGATGGACCCCCTACTCGTTACACTCTTAGCACTTAGTTCACTGGTCGGGAGGGCATGCCTATATGGGTGCGACATACGCCGAATAGAATGTAACATATTCTTAGCATGCCACAGTATGTCTCCGTTGGTGAGCCGAGACATACATCTTGTAACTCTATGCAATTCGGTTCACAGAGCAATGGTTGTGAAATCCATGTGAACTACAAATTTTCTCTCACCTGGTGTTAACCAGTATTTCTCTGGGAGTACCTGACACCCATCTTATCTTTGACACCTACGCGAGGTAGAGAACCGTACAAGACTGACTTGTGTGGAACCTTGTCAGTTCAACAGACCCTTCAGTGGGTGAATGAGAGACTTGAGCAGTACCTGGGTGTTTATAACAGAACCTTTAACACTAGGGAGACATCAGTGGTATTACTTTCAAGGCAGACACACTTAAGATTCCCTATCTGGCTCACCTCCGTGGACACACAGATGGATCACAAATAACTCACAGGTGGTTCTAAATGACTCACAGATGCATCAGAGATTGGCTCGTCTATAGCTCATAGATGGTTCTCAGACACTTTACAGATTGTTGCACATATTGCTCATATATGCCACACAAATCCGTCTCACAAAGTCCACAAATGTCTTACAAGTGACCCACAGATAGCACACGGGTAGCTCACAGATGGCATACGGCTAGTTCACAGATGGCACACGGGTAGTTCACAGATGGTGCACCGGTTACTCATAGATGGCACACAAATAGCGGACACACGGCTCGCAGATGCCTTGTAGATGGTAAAAGATTTTTTTATTAAACAGATTAAGCTTTGTATTATCAAGCTTTATTTAATCAGACTTTGTATTATCAAGCTTTGTGTTATCAACATTTGTATTATCAAATTTTGTTGTATCATACTAAGAGTATGTTACATTTTACTCGACGTATGTCACACACCCACATACCTTTGGTAGACTTAGCTTCCCTGCTGGTCGCTACGGTTTTCACCATGTCTTGTGCTTGCACTTGTCTCATTGTACACAGTTGTAAATACTGTACACAGGCTATATATATATATATATATATTGTAAATACCAGCTTGTGTTTTGGTGAAGGAAATTCAATCATTTACTTTCTCTGCCGCCTTTTTGCTGGTTCCTAAGTGGTTATCGTGTTAGCCAGGTGTGCAGGTCAAATAGCCTACACCTATGTTCGTTATTTAAATGATCAGGCTTTGTATTATTAAGTTCTGAAATAATCTGAGTAAAATAACATTTCCAGCTTAAAAAATACTTTTAAGAACTCTATCTTAGCTTTGAAGGAGAGAGAGAGAGGGAGAGAGAGAGAGAGAGAGAGAGAGAGAGAGAGAGAGAGAGAGAGAGAGAGAGAGAGAGAGAGAGAGAGAGAGAGACTACTTTTTTTTAATTAATATCATTGAAGGTGTGGGCTGGTAGCAAGACAAAGAGACGAGAGAAAGTTCACTGAGGAAGTTTGAGATAGTGACCTGCCGCCACCACCACCACCACCTGCCACCACAAGCACCTGCCACCACCACCACCTGCCACCAACACCACCACCTGCCACCACCACCACCACCTGCCACCACCAGTACCTGCCACCACCACCTACTGCCACCACCACCTACTGCCACCACCACCATCTACGACCACCAGCACCTGCCACCACCACCACCACCTACCATCACCACCACCTGCCACACCACCAGTAACTGCCATCACCACTTTCCACCAACGCCACCTATGACCACCACCAGCAGCACCTGCCACCACCACCTGCCACCAGCAGCACCTGCCGCCACAACCACCACCTACCATCACCACCACCTGCCACCACCTACCATCACCTGCCACCACCAACACCTACCATCACCACCACTCACCATCACCACCACCTGCCACCACCACCATCTACCATCACCACCACCTGCCACCACCACCACCTGCCACCACAACCACTACCTGCCACCATTTGTCACCACCACCACTTACCACCACCCCCTGCCACCACCACCACCTGCCACCACCACCACCTGTCATTCCTCACAGATGCTTTCTACATAATGGTAATTCATAAACACAAGACAATGCTCTCTTTGAATAATAATAATAATAATAATAATAATAATAATAATAATAATAATATTATTATTATTATTATTATTATTATTATTATTATTATTATTAAAGGAATGTCTTCTGGACAAAAGATTATTTTTTAGGTCCATGTATTTATAAGTAGGAAAAAATTTCTTTGCTTTTTCCTATCCTAAAATAATCTTGTGTAACTAAATAATGCATGTGTATGAAGGAGCTCTGAATGTTGCTTAAATATAAAGGAATGGTGCAGTAGAGGTGAGGATGCGTCAAGTGCGGCAGGGCGCAGAATTAACAAGAGCGCATCACCTTTAAGACATGCGGGGAAGTCTTCAGGAACGATAGAGGGAGACTTGCGGAGCCACTAGCTTCCTGTACCTTCCTGCATCTTCCTGTAGCTTCCTGTACCTTCCTGCATCTTCCTGTAGCTTCCTTAAGCTTCTTGTATCTTTCCTGTAGCTTCTTGTATCTTCCTGTAGCTTCATATAGCTTCTTGTATCTTTCTGTATCTGTAGACAGCTACTTCTGATAGTCTCCCCTTGAAGCAAATCTGTTGTGGGCCTAGTTTCCCTGAATGCCCACCAGAGGGCACTGCCTCAAGTTAGACATACACAACCATGCCTTGCTCTCACTCCTAGACCTGCGGCCTTCAGTTTTATGAGATGTGTAGGCATATCCTGGGACATTATGATGACATCGTCTAGGTAGGCCATTAGAGTGTCCCCTGGAGTTTGCCTGGAGAGAGTTCCGGGGGTCAACGCCCCCGCGGCCCGGTCTGTGACCAGGCCTCCTGGTGGATCAGAGCCTGATCAACCAGGCTGTTACTGTTGGCTGCACGCAAACCAACGTACGAGCCACAGCCCGGCTGGTCAGGAACCGACTTTAGGTGCTTGTCCAGTGCCAGCTTGAAGACTGCCAGGGGTCTGTTGGCAATCCCCCTTATGTATGCTGGGAGGCAGTTGAACAGTCTCGGGCCCCTGACACTTATTGTATGGTCTCTTAACGTGCTAGTGACACCCCTGCTTTTCATTGGGGGGATGTTGCATCGTCTGCCAAGTCTTTTGCTTTCGTAGTGAGTGATTTTCGTGTGCAAGTTCGGTACTAGTCCCTCTAGGATTTTCCAGATGTATATAATCATGTATCTCTCCCGCCTGCGTTCCAGGGAATACAGGTTCAGGAACCTCAAGCGCTCCCAGTAATTGAGGTGTTTTATCTCCGTTATGCGCGCCGTGAAGGTTCTCTGTAAATTTTCTAGGTCAGCAATTTCACCTGCCTTGAAAGGTGCTGTTAGTGTGCAGCAACATTCCAGCCTAGATAGAACAAGTGACCTGAAGAGTGTCATCATGGGCTTGGCATCCCTAGTTTTGAAGGTTCTCATTATCCATCCTGTCATTTTTCTAGCAGATGCGATTGATACAATGTTATGGTCCTTGAAGGTGAGATCCTCCGACACGATCACTCCCAGGTCTTTGACGTTGGTGTTTCGCTCTATTTTGTGGCCAGAATTTGTTTTGTACTCTGATGAAGATTTAATTTCCTCGTGTTTGCCATATCTGAGTAATTGAAATTTCTCATCGTTAAACTTCATATTGTTTTCTGCAGCCCACTGAAAGATTTGGTTGATGTCCGCCTGGAGCCTTGCAGTGTCTGCAATGGAAGACACTGTCATGCAGATTCGGGTGTCATCTGCAAAGGAAGACACGGTGCTGTGGCTGACATCTTGTCTATGTCAGATATGAGGATGAGGAACAAGATGGGAGCAAGTACTGTGCCTTGTTGAACAGAGTTTTTCACCGTAGCTGCCTCGGACTTTACTCTGTTGACTACTACTCTCTGTGTTCTGTTAGTGAGGAAATTATAGATCCATCGACCGACTTTTCCCGTTATTCCTTTAGCACGCATTTTGTGCGCTATTACGCCATGGTCACACTTGTCGAAGGCTTTTGCAAAGTCTGTATATATTACATCTGCATTCTTTTTGTCTTCTAGTGCATCTAGGACCTTGTCGTAGTGATCCAATAGTTGAGACAGACAGGAGCGACCTGTTCTAAACCCATGTTGCCCTGGGTTGTGCAATTGATGGGTTTCTAGATGGGTGGTGATCTTGCTTCTCAGGACCCTTTCAAAGATTTTTATGATATGGGATGTTAGTGCTGTCGGTCTGTAGTTCTTTGCTGTTGCTTTACTGCCCCCTTTGTTGTTTTTAGTAACTGTGGGACGACCCCCGTGTCCATGCTCCCTCTCCATAGGATGGTAAAAGCTCGTGATAGGGGCTTCTTGCAGTTCTTGATGAACACGGAGTTCCATGAGTCTGGCCCTGGGGCAGAGTGCATGGGCATGTCATTTATCGCCTGTTCGAAGTCATTTGGCGTCAGGATAACATCAGATAGGCTTGTGTTAACCAAATTCTGTGGCTCTCTCATAAAAAATTCATTTTGATCTTCGACTCTCAGTCTGGTTAGCGGCTTGCTAAAAACTGAGTCATATTGGGACTTGAGTAGCTCACTCATTTCCTTGCTGTCATCTGTGTAGGACCCATCTTGTTTAAGTAGGGGCCCAATACTGGACGTTGTTCTCGACTTTGATTTGGCATAGGAGAAGAAATACTTTGGGTTTCTTTCGATTTCATTTATGGCTTTTAGTTCTTCCCGCGATTCCTGACTCCTATAAGATTCCTTTAACTTAAGTTCGATGCTTGCTATTTCTCTGACCTGTGTCTCCCTACGCCTTTCAGATATATTGACCTCTTTTAGCCGCTCTGTTATTCTTTTCCGTCGCCTGTAAAGGGAGCGCCTGTCCCTTTTTATTTTACATCTACTCCTCCTTTTTCTTAGAGGAATAAGCCTTGTGCATACATCGAGCGCCACCGAATTAATCTGTTCTAGGCATAAGTTGGGGTCTGTGTTGCTTAGTATATCTTCCCAGCTTATATCAGTTAGGATTTGGTTTACTTGGTCCCACATTATGTTTCTCTTATTGAAGTTGAATTTGGTGAATGCTCCCTCGTGACTAATCTCATTATGTCGGTCTGGGGCTTCGCGCATACATGTCTGAACCTCAATTATGTTGTGATCTGAGTATATTGTTTTTGATATGGTGACATTTCGTATCAGATCATCATTGTTAGTGAAGATGAGGTCTAGTGTATTCTCCAGTCTAGTAGGCTCTATTATTTGCTGGTTTAAATTGAATTTTGTGCAGAGATTTAAAAGCTCGTGTGAGTGTGAGTTTTCATCAGAGCTGCCTCCTGGTGTTATTACTGCAACAATATTATTTGCTATATTCCTCCATTTTAGGTGCCTTAAGTTGAAATCCCCCAGGAGCAAGATGTTGGGTGCAGGAGCTGGCAGATTTTCCAGACAGTGGTCAATTTTTAACAGCTGTTTCTGGAATTGCTGGGATGTTGCATCTGGAGGCTTGTAGACTACCACAATGACTAGGTTTTGGTGATAGGGCTTCCCCGTAATCCAAAAGGTATCCTTTTGAACTGATAATGACCAGTAGGCATAGAGAATGCGGTCAATTCTTTACTCTGGTCGTCAAGAGGAATCTGCCAAAAACCTTGGAGTAGGTCAAGAGTTGCAAAAACCTTGTTATCGCCAATGTTTTGCAACAGGTCATTCAGAACTGGCAATGGAAAACGATCTAGAATCGCAAATGCACTTAGTTTCCTGTAATCAATTACAGGACGCCATGTTCCATCTTTCTTGGGAACAAGGATGAGCAGAGCATTCGACGGAGAAGTGGACTCCTTAATAACTACATCGTGGAGCATCTTAGTAAAGAGCTCTTTGGTGAAGACTCTTTGTGCATGAGGCAATCTGTAGGTGGATACGTAGATAGGTTTGGTGCCTTTATTGAGAGGAATACGGTGAGAAATAAGTGGGGTCAAACCCATGGTTTTACTCTCTAGTGCTACCACAGATCGAGCACTATTAACAACCTTGACTAATCTGTCGTTGCAAGGTCATCCTGCACTAGTAGGGTGATGGAAGATTCAGTAGCAGACTTGCCTGGGAGGACTGCACCTACAAACTGGTCTGCCGGTACTTCGCTTTCCACTCTCACTGGGAGAAGGAATCTGACGATGACGAGGTCGACCAGTGAGGTGTTCTTCCTCAGGGTGATTTTTTTTTTTTTTACCTTTCTGCCTACCTGTAATGTCGTGTCGAGGCTACACGAGGTGTGTGGCTGAGCAAAATGTACACAGTAAGCCTACTGCTACTTCTCGTAGTTCCCCCTTGGAGCGAATCTGTTGTGGGTCTGGTTTCCCTGAATGCCCACCAGAGGGCACTGCATCAAGTTAGATATACACAGCCATGCCTCGCTCTCACTCCCAGACCTGCAGCCTTCCAGTTAACAAGCTCCCCTCCCAGACTGGTTTCGGGACACCTCACACTGTCTGCTGTGAACTCCATTATTCCAATAAAGACGAAGCTAGTCAACGGCCTTATATCTCACCTACCGCTATGTTACCTGGCAAGTTCTAGATCAACCCAAAAGGCAGTTAAACATATTTTCCTATATCTTCATGTAGCTTCCTGTACCTTCCTGTAGTTTCCTGTAGCTTCCTGCAGTTTCCTGTAGCTTCATGTATCTTCTTGTAGCTTCACGTAGCTGTATGTATCTTCTTGCATCTTCATGTAGCTTCCTGTATCGTCTTTCATCTTCATGTAGCTTCCTTTAGCCTCTTCTAGCTTCCTGTAGCTTCATGTATCTTTCTGTATCATCCTGTACCTTCATGTATCTTTCTGTATCATCCTGTAGCTTCGTGTACCTTCCTGTATCTTATTGAACTTTCCTGTATCTTATTGAACTTTCCTGTATCTTATTGTAGCTTCTTGTATCTTCCTGTATTTCCATGTAGCTTCCTACATCTTCCAGTAGCTTACTGTATCTTCCTGAATTTTATTGTACTTTCCTGCATCTTCATGTACATTCTTGTAGCTTCTTATATCTTTCCTATCTTTTTGTACCTTCATGTATCCTCTTGTATCTTCCTGTGTACTGCTGCTCTCACACACGCTGCTGGAGGTGTAGGTTTAACACTTAAACTCGGTGAGTACACACACACAAATGCCTCAGTAAGGAATCATTCAAAACTCTGTACACCGTGTACGTCAGGCTTATACTGGAGTATGCAGCACCAGTTTGGAACCAACACCTAGTCAAACACGTCAAAAAATTAGAGAAAGGGCAAAGATTTGCAACAAGACTAAGCCTGGAGCTAAGGGGAATGTCCTACGAAGAAAGGTTAAGGAAAATTGCCCTGACGACAGTGGAGGACAGGAGGGTTAGGGGGAAGGCATGATAACATATAAAATACTGCGAGGAGTTGACAAAGTGGACAAAGATAGGATGTTCCAGAGATGGGACACAGCAACAAGAGGCCACAATTGGAAGCTGAAGACTCAGATGAATCAAAGGGATGTTAGGAAGTATTTCTTCAATCATAGAGTTGTCAGGAAGTGGAATAATCTGGGAAGTGACATAGCGGAAGCAGGATAAATGCATAGTTTTCAAATGAGGTATAATAAAGCTCATTGAGAAGGGAGAAGGGACATAGTAGCGACCAGTGAAGAGGCGGGGCCAGGAGCTATGACTCGACCCCTGCAACCACAATTAGATGAATACTAATGAATACACACATACACACACACACACAGCATCGAAAGACAAGTCTGACCTGAAGCTGTTGTATGGCCACATCAGGAGGAAAACAACAGTCAAGGACCAGGTAATCAGGCTAAGGAAGGATGGCGGGAAGTTCACAAGAAACGACCAAGAGGTATATGAGGAAATAAACGTGAGATTTAAAGAAGCATTTACAGTAGAAACAGGTAGAACTCCAGGAATTCAGAATAGGGAGATACACCAACAAGTGCTGGATGAGGTACACATAACCGAGGAGGAGGTGAAGAAGCTGCTATGAGAACTTGATACCTCAAAGGCGGTGAGACCAGACAACATCTCTCTCTGGGTCCTTAGAGAGGGAGCAGAGATGCTGTGTGTGCCACTAACAAAGATCTTCAACACATCCACTGAAACTGGGCAACTACCTGAGGTATGGAAGATGGCAAATGTAGTCCCAATTTTTAAAAAATGAGACAGACACGAGGCATTAAACAACAGACCTGTGTAAATAACGTGTATAGTATGCAAAGTAATGGAGAAGATCATCAGGAGGAGAGTAGTGATGCACCTGGAAAGAAACAAGTGTATAATCGACAACCAGCACGGTTTCAGGGAAGGAAAATCCTGTGTCACAAACCTACTGCAGCTTTTTGACAAGTTGACAGAAGTAAGACAAGAGAGACTGCAAGAAGGCCTTCGACACAGTTCCTCACAAGAGGTTAATGCAAAAGCTAGAGGCTCAGGCACACATAACAGGAAAGGCAATCCAATGGATTGGAGAATATCTGTCAGGGAGGCAACAACGAGTCATGGTATGTGACGAGGTGTCAGAGTGGGCACCTGTGACAAGCGGGGTTCCACAGGAGTCAGTCGTAGGACCTGTGCTGTTTTTGGTATATGTGAATGACATAACGGAAGGGATAGACTCAGAAGTGTCCTTGTTTGCAGATGATGTGAAGTTAATGAGGAGAATCAAATCGGTCGAGGATCAGGCTGGGCTACAAAGAGACCTGGACAGGCTGCAAGCCGGGCCCAGCAACTGGCTCCTTGAATTTAACCCTGCCAAATGCAAAGTCATGAAGATCGGAGAAGGGCAAAGAAGACCGCAGACACAATATAGTTTAGATGGCCAAAGACTGCAAACCTCACTCAAGGAAAAAGATCTGGGGGTGAGTATAAACCGAGCACATCTCCTGAGGCGCACATCAGATAACTGCTGCAGCATACGGGCGTCTGGTAAACCTAAGGATAGCATTCCGATACCTCAGTAAGGAATCGTTCAAGACTCTGTACACCCTATACGTCAGGCCCATGCAGGAGTATGAAGCACCAGTTTGGAATCCACGCTTGATCAAGCACGTCAAGAAATTAGAGAAAGTGCAAAGGTCTGCAACAAGACTAGTCCCAGAACTAAAGGGACTGTCCTACGAAGAAAGGTTAAGGGAAATTGACCTGACGACACTGGAGGACAGGAAGGTCAGGGGGGACATGATAACGACATAAAAAATACTGCGCGGAATAGACAGGGTGGACAAAGACAGGATGTTCCAGAGATGGGACACAGAAACAAGGGGTCACAATTAGAAGTTGGAGATTCAGACGAGTCAAAGGGATGTTAGGAAGCATATCTTCAGTCATAGAGTTGTCAGGCAGTGGACTAGCCTAGAAAGTGACGTAGTGGAGTCGGGAACCATACACAGCTTTAAGATGAGGTTCGATAAAGCTCATGGAGCAGAGAGAGAGAGGACCTAGTAGCAATCAGTGAAGAGGCGGGGCCAGGAGCTATGATTCGACCCCATGATTCGAGTACACACACACACACACACACACACACACACACACACACGATGCAATCTGGAAGAAAAGACGAAGAAAGGGAGGATATCACTGAGAAATTATGACCTTTATGAGGCTGAAGGCGGAAGAGAATGGTGAGGATGTGGCCTGGTGGCTAAAGCTCTCGCTTCACACGGCGAGGGTCATGGTTCGATTCCCGGCGAGGGTAGAAACATTGGGCGCTTCCTTACACCAGTCACTATGTTCCCCATCAGTAAAATGGGTACCTAGGTGTTAGTCGACTGGTGTGGGTCGCATCCTGGAACAAAACTGACCTAATTTGCCCAAAATTCTGTGTATAACAAGGGGCTTTCTATATAGCAGTATGTCACTGATGTCGGCTAGGACTGTATACCTTGTACATGTACTTGTAGAAATAAAGATTATTAGTAGTAGAAGAGATGACCGAGGTGCACACGAAGAGTGAAGGAAACATTTGAGACAAACAACTGTCAAACATGTGTTTGTTTTCAGGAGTGAAGGAAACACATTAGACAAACAACTGTCAAACAGGTGTTTGTGTTTAGAAGTGAAGGAAACACCAGAAACAAACAACTGTCAAACAGGTGTTTGTGTTCAGGAGTGAAGGAAACACATAAGACAAACAACTGTCAAACAGGTGTTTGTTTTCAGGAGTGAAGGAAACACATAAGACAAACAACTGTCAAACAGGTGTTTGTGTTTAGAAGTGACGGAAACACCAGAAACAAACAACTGTCAAACAGGTGTTTGTGTTCAGGAGTAAAGGAAATACCCGAGACAAACATAAGAACATATGAAAAAAGGAACATTACAGTAGGCCTACTGGCTCATGCGAGGCAGGTCCATGTCCCCCCCAGGTATAGACAAATCACTCACCTAGTCAGGTCACATCCACTTAAGGAAGTAGCACGGCATCTGACCCACTAGCACAAGCTAATCAGGTTCAGGTGACACCCACTCATTTATTTATCTAACCTTTTTCTAAAACTACACAACGTTTTAACTTCTATGACGGTACTCGGGAGTTTGTTCCACTCATCCACAACTCTATTACCAAACCAGTGCTTTCCTATGTCCTTCCTGAATCTGAATTTTCCCAACTTGAAACCATTGCTGTGAGTCCTGCCTTGGCTGGAAATTTTTATCACGCTATTTACATCCCCTTTATTTATTCTTGTTTTCCATTTACACACCTTAATCATATCCCCCTAATTCTACGCCTTTCTAGAGAGTGCAGATTCAGGGTCCTCAGTCTATCCTCACAGGGAAGATTTCTGATACATGGGATCATCTTTGTCATCCTCCTTTGTACGTTTTCCAGTGCATTTATATTCATTCTGCAATACGGTGACCAGAACTGAGCAGCATAGTCTAAACGAGGCCTAACCAAAGATATATAGCGTTGAAGAACAACCTGAGGACTTCTGTTATTTATACTTCTTGATATGAAGCCAAGGATTCTGTTAGTTTTAATGCGAACACTAATGCACTGTTGTCTTGGTTTTAGATTACTGCTAACCACAACTCCTTAATCCTTTTCGGAATCAGTAATATTAAGATCTACATTATTTAGTTTTATATTTGGCATAGTTATTTTCCTGTCCAACATTCAGAACTTTGCATTTGTCTATATTAAACTGCATCTGCCACTTCTCCGACCACTGCATCAGTCTATTCAAATCATCCTGGAGTGCTCTGTCCTCATCAGAATGAATTTGACGGCCTATTTTGGTGTCATCAGCAAGCTTGCTTATGTCGCTATTTATTCCCTCATCTATGTCATTTATGTAAATTGTGAACAACAACGTGCCCAACACTGACCCCTGAGGAACACCGCTTGTGACACGCCACCACTCTGATTTCTCCCCATTTATGCAAACTCTGCTGCCTATCTGTCAACCATGCCTTTACCGAGGAAAAAATTTCTTCTCCTATTCCGTGTACCTTAAGTTTCCTCAATAGCCTCTGATGTGAAACTCTATCGAAAGCCTTACTGAAGTCCATATACAATATCAAATTCATTACCATGAACTACCTTTTCAAATACCTTAGTGAAAAAAGTTAATAAATTCGTAAGACAGGAACTCCCCTTTGTAAAGCATAGTTGAGATTCATTAATCAAT
The DNA here is from genome assembly GCF_038502225.1 of Cherax quadricarinatus. Lineage (NCBI taxonomy): Eukaryota > Metazoa > Arthropoda > Malacostraca > Decapoda > Parastacidae > Cherax > Cherax quadricarinatus. The sequence continues at coordinate 23,427,552 of NC_091321.1, forward strand.
TTATACCTTTCAAGATGGCTACAAATTGCCTCGGCAATTATTAATTCCATAAATTTTCCCACTATGGAGGTAAGGCTTACAGGTCTATAGTTCGAAGCTGAGGACTTGTCACCTGCCTTGTAAATAGGTATTACATTTGCTATTTTCCACTTGTCTGGCACTATGCCAGTTTGTAGTGATATGCTGAAAAGACTAGCCAAAGGTTTGCTACGTTTCTCTTTGCATTCGTTTAAAACCTTTGCGTACAGTTCATCAGGGCCTGGGGATTTGTTAGATTTTAATTTCTCTATTTGTCTGAGAACGATGTCACTAGTTACCCCAATCGTGAATAGTTACAACTGTCAAAAAGGTGTTTGTGTTTCAAGCATCACAACACAGGACCCTAAAACAGAAAAAAAAATGCTTGAGAAGGACAGATGTATACAGAGTTTGGAGTCACGTGACTTGATCAGCTGAGCCGCCATGCTGGAGGACAAGCATGCCATTTTCTCTGTCCTTTCACATAACTCCTCATCCAAACTGTTCCATTTCATAACTACCTTCAGATATCAGTGTCGTCTTGTATTTCCTTCTAATGCTCTCTTGCCTTCATTACCCTCCTTGCAAATAGTCTGTCCTACACTATCAAATCCTCTGTCTTTAATATCGTTATCATATTTCCGCTGGTTCTCTTCTCTTCTACTGCTGCAAGATTTAGTTCCTTTAGACTTTTGTTGTAGGTCATTCCTCGTGGCCCTAGAATAACCTCATAGCATTTCTCTTAATTTTCTATATCTTCTAAATATGTGTTTTCGTGCTAGATCTCCACGCCGCTTCTGCTCCGTGATGTGTGATGTGTCAGACATCAGCCATGCACAAGACCCTGAAGGATTTCTTCACTAACTGAAGTCCTGGAAAAAATGTAAAGTGAGAGTATACTGAGGAGTATATCAGCTTTTTTAGTGCCTCGGGTATATGCTTGATATTATGCTCACCCCTAGGTCTTTTTTCTCTAGGTCTTTGTACCCTAAGTCTGTGCCCCTTTTCTGGTATATTTTCTCCTTTCCGATAATCATAACCTTGCTGGAACTGAAGTCCAATAGCCACCTATCTAATCTTTTCCGCAGTGTGCACGTCCTCTTGCAGTCTTCTTCCGTCTTCGTTGTTATTTACGCTTATTAGATTTGCGTCGTATGTAAATAGGGATAGGTAGCACACAATCACGACCTGCATGCCGTTTACATAAACGACAAACAGTAACAGTCAAGGTACGGAACATTGTGAGACACTTCACCTCTTCTCGCACCATCACATTCTTGCTCAGATATTCTTTGATGCAGCGACGTATATCACCTGTACAGCTGTGTGCTCTTCCAGTTTGTTTACCAGTTTCTTGCGGGACTCGAATACCATTATTATTATCTAGAAATATGCCTTTCATCAGTCGCTCTCATTCTAGCTTAAATTCTTCTAACATGTATTATTTAAGTAGGTTTGTGAAACAAGGTCTACCTTCCGTTGGTCTACCGTCGGTTTACGTGCGGCCAACAGTAACAGCCTGGTTGATTAGGTCCTGATCCACCATGAGGCCTGGTCAAAGACCGGGTTGCGGGGGCGCTGACCCCCGAAACCCTAACCAGGTATACTCTCTAAACCCGTCCTAACTGTTATTTGAGTCTCCACGCTCCTCCAGGTGAGTCGCCACTCTCCTTCATAACTTCTGTTATTTACTTAAAGAATACCGACTTTTAGTACACTGCTACCTGTTTGACCCCTCCCCCCTTTGCTTAATACTGCAATGGCATATACTATTTTACAGCTTTCTTAAACTGGAAGTTGAAATGGTTTGTAAATCCTGATAGGGTGAAGTAAAGGAGAGTTTGACACAGTGGATACCCTCACTATCAACAACGTCTCAACTACGAAGGGGCTTCATCAAGTCAGCAGAGAATACATGAGAAAGAGGAGAATATACGAAGGGCAGATAAATAAGGCTGGTGGTGCCCACCTGATTATTATGTTGGTTCCCGACGCTTGGAGAACTTGAGGGTATTTTATGAACTAAAGTTTGGCTAATATAAAGCTGAGTCTTTTGTAATCTCGTTTTTCTCTTTTTCCTTCTTCCAAGCTTCTCTCCAGGTTCATTTCCAGCTGGTAGTCAAAGCACTGGACTGCATGATCTCTCGCTGCCAGTGGGAGCTAATATTCTATCTCTCCTGTACTGGTGTCTCAAATCTGAAGATTGGGGGTTTAGTATTACCGGCTCATCCTCCACCCCCCCCCCCTCACTCTCTCTCGCGCCATGTTCGTGACATGCTGACATATGCGGTTCTCAGATCACCCCATCTATCATTTTGGCCCAACATGGGTCTGATCTCATTTCTCGTAGTCTATCACCTTGCGATCAGTACCTCTGTTCTGGTCGTGTCGGCGCTCTTTGCTCTCTTCTCTTTTGTGACTTCCATGGCTCTGCCGCGCTCTTCACTCTGCTCCTCAGAATTTTCTGCTGCTAGATTATTACCACTCTTACCTTGGATACCTCGGTCGTGTTCACCAACCTTATTGCTACTTATGCCTCTCAATTTCTCAAAACTTTTTCGATCCTTATTAATAATGCCACTCTTCTTCTGGCTTTATTTCTGTGTTCCTTTCTCGGTACTGGGTACCCAGCTGGCGGTACAGCACTGCAAAAGACATAGTGTTGTCTCTGTGATGGGCTATGTCTAGTAATTTCTCTGTTAATCTTGCTAATTTTGTTTGTAATTCCATTTGCGTTAGTGCACTAAACTGATATTTTCTTCTTACTACTTACTTAGCGTTTTCTTCGTATTCCTGTAGTAGTTTCCTCTTGTTAGATGCGGGTTGTAAACTGCTGCTACTGTTCCTTCAAGAACCCTACTTAGCACTGATCTGCAGAAACCCTACTTAGTACTGATCCTACTATTTAGTTGTTGAATTCTTCTTTAATATATCTCGTTCAGCTCATCGAAGCTTCATCAATTCCTCAACAGAAAAGCTTCTCCTCTTCTGTCTCCGTTCCTCATTGTTGTCTTGCTATCTGGTATTCATGTGGGAAAATTGCATTATTTATCACAAGTGCTTCTATTCAAGAAATGCTAGAATGTTAAGCCTTTCTTCTCTGTTCTTCTTTTTCTAATCTTGTTTACGTTGTGATGCGGAGATGTTCAGACAGGTTACGTGTAGATGGCGTCGTGGTGATGATGTCTGGGTAGCAATTTGAGAATGGGAATGAATAACAAGCAAATCATGGAGAGGATAATGGGAGAGGTGGTGTAAAAGAGGAGGAGGATGAAAGCGTGAATGATAAAGGAAAAGACTGGGGAAGAAGAAGGGGCTGAAGAGATGCGAAAACATCTGAGCTGATGATACGGGTCGTGAGTCGGGCGGAAGCAGGGGAGGCAGGGTTTGTTTGGGAATAGAGCTTGTAGGATAGCGTCAGACTGCGGGAGGATAGGTGTTGGGGTGGAAAATCTGAAGGCAGGGTAGAGTGGGTGGCATAGCTGTGAGTCAAAGAGCTGGTTAGAGAAGCATTTAGGTAGAGTAAATTTTATGAGAAAGGGAGAGGGATGGAAGGAGAAGGGTCAGAATATATGGTAGGGAATGTAGGTGAAAGATGGAGCAGTGAGGAATGATAAAGCAGGCACGGGAAAAGACTCAGAGAGGGGAAAAGGGGATACGGATGAGAGCTATATAGAGAGATGATTGAAAGGAGAGGGAGAGAAGAAAGGGGAATTTAGCAGAAGTGGGTCAGGGAACAGGTGAAGCAGAGCATGAAGGAGGGGGTGAGGTGGTAGTTGTTTTATCTTTCCCAGAACACTCTCCACCAGTATGATCTACAGCAAGCAGGGATGACCAGACTACTGAGATGAGACCTAATTTTTCCTAAGTTCTCCCTAAACGATCCGCTACAAAACACACACAATTCGCAAACGGGCGAAATCATTTACAAACATTATCTCTCAGTCCACAGCAATATTCGAACCCGCACACTCTGCATCAAAGTACGCAGTACCTTATCCACACAACCAGACCCCAGAATAGGTATGGGCGCCTAGCCGTAGCTAGGCGGGTATTCCCATACCCCGGGACACCATCAGTGATAAGTTATTTCGTCTAATCCTGCCACATGCAGTGGAGCTAGAGACTTTGGAATATTCAACAATTAGCAAACGGGCGAAATTATTTACAAACATTATTTCTCAGTCCACACCAGGTTGGTTAATGGGGTTTAAAGCCTATCAACTACACTATTGTCATTAAGGCTGTACGTAAACGTTTCACCATCAGACAAGAATAATTTATTACCTGAATAAGGATTAAAGTAAATTCTCGCTTAACTCCCCTTTCTGTCTACCATTACTCTCCCTATTTGCTAATACCACCACTACTTCTACTACTACTTCCACTACCAACCTTACCCCTACCAACACTGCACTTCCTTTATTCTTCCTATCTTTCTCCCATCCCTGTTCCCTCTCTTATATATATATACTGGCTGCCTCACTTTCGTGTGCTAGAGTGACTTGTAAATGGTCCAAGTTAGACCGATACGTCGTCATAAGCTTCTCTCTCCTATGTGCGGGTTATTGTGTATTACTCCTCTTGTGATATATATATATATATATATATATATATATATATATATATATATATATATATATATATATATATATATATATATATATATATATATATATATATATAGAGAGAGAGAGAGAGAGAGAGAGAGAGAGAGAGAGAGAGCGAGGTACTTCCTTATATTACATTACATATGTACATATGTACATATGGTTTATTTGCAATCGTGTCATTACGATTTCTTGAGTCATGTTGACGGCAGTGAAGGGACTTGAGCTAGAGTTCGTCACGGCCACGCTAGCTGGAGATTCGTCTGTAAAAACTTGCATTTGTGGTCACAGAGGTGCCTGTGCTAACTTTCCTATGGTGTAGAAATATACCTAGTTGGATGAATCTTATTGTGGCTAGCTGGTCTAGTGGCTAACGCGACGGGCTGGAGTTTTGAGACTCTATGACCGCGGGTTCAATCCCGGCCGGGGGTATGGTATATATATATATACATATATATATATATATATATATATATATATATATATATATATATATATATATATATATATATAGAGCAATGGGCTAGTAACCCCTTCTCCTGTAGATACTTACTAAAAAAGAGAAGAAGAAAAACTTTATAAAACTGGGATGCTTAAATGTGCGTGGATGTAGTGCGGATGACAAGAAACAGATGATTGCTGATGTTATGAATGAAAAGAAGTTGGATGTCCTGGCCCTAAGCGAAACAAAGCTGAAGGGGGTAGGAGAGTTTCAGTGGGGGGAAATAAATGGGATTAAATCTGGAGTATCTGAGAGAGTTAGAGCAAAGGAAGGGGTAGCAGTAATGTTAAATGATCAGTTATGGAAGGAGAAAAGAGAATATGAATGTGTAAATTCAAGAATTATGTGGATTAAAGTAAAGGTTGGATGCGAGAAGTGGGTCATAATAAGCGTGTATGCACCTGGAGAAGAGAGGAATGCAGAGGAGAGAGAGAGATTTTGGGAGATGTTAAGTGAATGTATAGGAGCCTTTGAACCAAGTGAGAGAGTAATTGTGGTAGGGGACCTGAATGCTAAAGTAGGAGAAACTTTTAGAGAGGGTGTGGTAGGTAAGTTTGGGGTGCCAGGTGTAAATGATAATGGGAGCCCTTTGATTGAACTTTGTATAGAAAGGGGTTTAGTTATAGGTAATACATATTTTAAGAAAAAGAGGATAAATAAGTATACAAGATATGATGTAGGGCGAAATGACAGTAGTTTGTTGGATTATGTATTGGTAGATAAAAGACTGTTGAGTAGACTTCAGGACGTACATGTTTATAGAGGGGCCACAGATATATCAGATCACTTTTAGTTGTAGCTACACTGAGAGTAAAAGGTAGATGGAATACAAGGAGAATAGAAGCATCAGGGAAGAGAGAGGTGAAGGTTTATAAACTAAAAGAGGAGGCAGTTAGGGTAAGATATAAACAGCTATTGGAGGATAGATGGGCTAATGAGAGCATAGGGAATGGGGTCGAAGAGGTATGGGGTAGGTTTAAAAATGTAGTGTTAGAGTGTTCAGCAGAAGTTTGTGGTTACAGGAAAGTGGGTGCGGGAGGGAAGAGGAGCGATTGGTGGAATGATGATGTAAAGAGAGTAGTAAGGGAGAAAAAGTTAGCATATGAGAAGTTTTTACAAAGTAGAAGTGATGCAAGGAGGGAAGAGTATATGGAGAAAAAGAGAGAGGTTAAGAGAGTGGTGAAGCAATGTAAAAAGAGAGCAAATGAGAGAGTGGGTGAGATGTTATCAAAAAATTTTGTTGAAAATAAGAAAAAGTTTTGGAGTGAGATTAACAAGTTAAGGAAGCCTAGAGAACAAATGGATTTGTCAGTTAAAAATAGGAGAGGAGAGTTATTAAATGGAGAGTTAGAGGTATTGGGAAGATGGAGGGAATATTTTGAGGAATTGTTAAATGTTGATGAAGATAGGGAAGCTGTGATTTCGTGTATAGGGCAAGGAGGAATAACATCTTGTAGGAGTGAGGAAGAGCCAGTTGTGAGTGTGGGGGAAGTTCGTGAGGCAGTAGGTAAAATGAAAGGGGGTAAGGCAGCCGGGATTGATGGGATAAAGATAGAAATGTTAAAAGCAGGTGGGGATATAGTTTTGGAGTGGTTGGTGCAATTATTTAATAAATGTATGGAAGAGGGTAAGGTACCTAGGGATTGGCAGAGAGCATGCATAGTTCCTTTGTATAAAGGCAAAGGGGATAAAAGAGAGTGCAAAAATTATAGGGGGATAAGTCTGCTGAGTATACCTGGTAAAGTGTATGGTAGAGTTATTATTGAAAGAATTAAGAGTAAGACGGAGAATAGGATAGCAGATGAACAAGGAGGCTTTAGGAAAGGTAGGGGGTGTGTGGACCAGGTGTTTACAGTGAAACATATAAGTGAACAGTATTTAGATAAGGCTAAAGAGGTCTTTGTGGCATTTATGGATTTGGAAAAGGCGTATGATCAGGGTGGATAGGGGGGCAATGTGGCAGATGTTGCAAGTGTATGGTGTAGGAGGTAGGTTACTGAAAGCAGTGAAGAGTTTTTACGAGGATAGTGAGGCTCAAGTTAGAGTATGTAGGAAAGAGGGAAATTATTTCCCAGTAAAAGTAGGCCTTAGACAAGGATGTGTGATGTCACCGTGGTTGTTTAATATATTTATAGATGGGGTTGTAAGAGAAGTAAATGCGAGGGTCTTGACAAGAGGCGTGGAGTTAAAAGATAAAGAATCACACACAAAGTGGGAGTTGTCACAGCTGCTCTTTGCTGATGACACTGTGCTCTTGGGAGATTCTGAAGAGAAGTTGCAGAGATTGGTGGATGAATTTGGTAGGGTGTGCAAAAGAAGAAAATTAAAGGTGAATACAGGAAAGAGTAAGGTTATGAGGATAACAAAAAGATTAGGTGATGAAAGATTGAATATCAGATTGGAGGGAGAGAGTATGGAGGAGGTGAATGTATTCAGATATTTGGGAGTGGACGTGTCAGCGGATGGGTCTATGAAAGATGAGGTGAATCATAGAATTGATGAGGGAAAAAGAGTGAGTGGTGCACTTAGGAGTCTGTGGAGACAAAGAACTTTGTCCTTGGAGGCAAAGAGGGGAATGTATGAGAGTATAGTTTTACCAACGCTCTTATATGGGTGTGAAGCATGGGTGATGAATGTTGCAGCGAGGAGAAGGCTGGAGGCAGTGGAGATGTCATGTCTGAGGGCAATGTGTGGTGTGAATATAATGCAGAGAATTCGTAGTTTGGAAGTTAGGAGGAGGTGCGGGATTACCAAAACTGTTGTCCAGAGGGCTGAGGAAGGGTTGTTGAGGTGGTTCGGACATGTAGAGAGAATGGAGCGAAACAGAATGACTTCAAGAGTGTATCAGTCTGTAGTGGAAGGAAGGCGGGGTAGGGGTCGGCCTAGGAAAGGTTGGAGAGAGGGGGTAAAGGAGGTTTTGTGTGCGAGGGGCTTGGACTTCCAGCAGGTATGCATGAGCGTGTTTGATAGGAGTGAATGGAGACAAATGGTTTTTAATACTTGACGTGCTGTTGGAGTGTGAGCAAAGTAACATTTATGAAGGGGTTCAGGGAAACCGGCAGGCCGGACTTGAGTCCTGGAGATGGGAAGTACAGTGCCTGCACTCTGAAGGAGGGGTGTTAATGTTGCAGTTTAAAAACTGTAGTGTAAAGCACCCTTCTGGCAAGACAGTGATGGAGTGAATGATGGTGAAAGTTTTTCTTTTTCGGGCCACCCTGCCTTGGTGGGAATAGGCCAGTGTGATAAAAAAAAAAAAAAAAAATATATATATATATATAGAGAGAGAGAGAGAGAGAGAGAGAGTGAGAGAGAGAGAGAGTTACTTCCTTATATTACATTACATATGTGTGTGTGTGTATATGTATATATATATATATATATATATATATATATATATATATATATATATATATATATATATATATATATATATATATATATATATATATATATATATATATATATATATAGGGAGGTACCACCTCTAGAACTTTACTGGGGACCCTCATCCTCAGAGAAGACAATAAACGTACCTCAGGGAAAACTCAAGGTTCTCCCCGGTGCTGTTTGAATATTTTCTTCTCTTACCACCCCCTATATTCTATATTCTATGTGAAGTTTATTAATAGACATAATACATTGAGAAAAAGCAATGCTTTTCTTGCCGAATAAGGCAAGCGAAAATTTGTGTATGAAATAATTTCGCAAAAATCATTTTGAATCTAACGAAAAAAATATATGTCACTGTTTTTGTTTATTGTTAAATTATTGTAAAGTTATATAAAATATATTTAGATGGATTAGCCTAAAGTAAATTGCGCTTGTTATAATAAGGTTAGGTAAGTTTCCTAAGGTTCTTTTGGTACAAAATCATCAATTTTTATATTAACATGAATGAAAAAAATATATATTTAAATGTATAAGAGAAAATTTTACAAAAGACTTAATTTTAAATGAGTTCTTGCTAATTGACCAATTTTACCTATTCGGCACGAATATATATATATATATATATATATATATATATATATATATATATATATATATATATATATATATATATATATATATATAATGTTTGTGCTGAAATATTCTCAATGATTTTTCTGTCAATTTATTCAATATATTTACCACTCGATTCTATATAAAAAATAACTTTGTTGGGCAGAAATCATTTTCAAGTTTGCACTTGTGGGGAAGTGTTGCCTTTCACGAGTCTTATTAAAAAGTGTGCTCAAGAATTTCACTATTTCATCTTCCATTAATATTCCTGAATATAATGTTTAAGGGGGAGCTGTGTTATTTTTCTTTGCTTTATTTAATGCTACTGATGCTGATCGAAGATATTTAGAGAGTACTAAAGAATACTCTCACCTTTTACGAGAGTTGGTGTACGAATATGATTTCCGTTTTCTAAAATAAATTGAGATGCAAAAGAAATATATTTAAAATCTCTGTCATATCTGCTTCATCATAAATTAAGAGTAGTGTGTT
>NC_091321.1:23447175-23499675 GCF_038502225.1 Cherax quadricarinatus
AGGGAGACAAGGCGAGGGAGACAAGGCGAGGGAGACAAGGCGAGGGAGACAAGGTGAGGGAGACAAGATGAGGGAGACAAGGTGAGGGAGACAAGGTGAGGGAGACAAGGTGAGGGAGACAAGGTGAGGGAGACAAGGTGAGGGAGACAAGGTGAGGGAGACAAGGTGAGGGAGACAAGATGAGGGAGACAAGGTGAGGGAGACAAGGTGAGGGAGACAAGGTGAGGGAGACAAGGTGAGGGAGACAAGGTGAGGGGAGACAAGATGAGGGAGACAAGGTGAGGGAGACAAGATGAGGGAGACAAGGTGAGGGAGACAAGGTGAGGGAGACAAGGTGAGGGAGACAAGGTGAGGGAGACAAGGTGAGGGAGACAAGATGAGGGAGACAAGGTGAGGGAGACAAGGTGAGGGAGACAAGGTGAGGGAGACAAGGTGAGGGAGACAAGGTGAGGGAGACAAGGTGAGGGAGACAAGATGAGGGAGACAAGGTGAGGGAGACAAGGTGAGGGAGACAAGGTGAGGGAGACAAGGTGAGGGAGACAAGGTGAGGGAGACAAGGTGAGGGAGACAAGGTGAGGGAGACAAGGTGAGGGAGACAAGGTGAGGGAGACAAGGTGAGGGAGACAAGGTGAGGGAGACAAGGTGAGGGAGACAAGGTGAGGGAGACAAGGTGAGGGAGACAAGATGAGGGAGACAAGGTGAGGGAGACAAGGTGAGGGAGACAAGGTGAGGGAGACAAGGTGAGGGAGACAAGGTGAGGGAGACAAGGTGAGGGAGACAAGATGAGGGAGACAAGGTGAGGGAGACAAGGTGAGGGAGACAAGGTGAGTGAGACAAGGTGAGGGAGACAAGGTGAGGGAGACAAGGTGAGGGAGACAAGATGAGGGAGACAAGGTGAGGGAGACAAGGTGAGGGAGACAAGGTGAGGGAGACAAGGTGAGGGAGACAAGGTGAGGGAGACAAGGTGAGGGAGACAAGGTGAGGGAGACAAGGTGAGGGAGACAAGGTGAGGGAGACAAGGTGAGGGAAACAAGGTGAGGGAGACAAGGTGAGGGAGACAAGGTGAGGGAGACAAGGTGAGGGAGACAAGATGAGGGAGACAAGGTGAGGGAGACAAGGTGAGGGAGACAAGATGAGGGAGACAAGGTGAGGGAGACAAGGTGAGGGAGACAAGATGAGGGAGACAAGGTGAGGGAGACAAGGTGAGGGAGACAAGATGAGGGAGACAAGGTGAGGAAGACAAGATGAGGGAGACAAGGTGAGGAAGACAAGATGAGGGAGACAAGGTGAGGGAGACAAGGTGAGGAAGACAAGATGAGGGAGACAAGGTGAGGGAGACAAGATGAGGGAGACAAGGTGAGGGAGACAAGGTAAGAGAGACAAGGTGAGGGAGACAAGGTGAGGGAGACAAGGTGAGGGAGACAAGGTGAGGGAGACAAGGTGAGGAAGACAAGGTGAGGGAGACAAGGTAAGAGAGACAAGGTGAGGGAGACAAGGTGAGGGAGACAAGATGAGGGAGACAAAGTGAGGGAGACAAGATGAGGGAGACAAGGTGAGGAAGACAAGATGAGGGAGACAAGGTGAGGGAGACAAGGTGAGGGAGACAAGGTGAGGGAGACAAGGTGAGGGAGACAAGGTGAGGGAGACAAGGTGAGGAAGACAAGATGAGGGAGACAAGGTGAGGGAGACAAGGTGAGGGAGACAAGGTGAGGGAGACAAGGTAAGAGAGACAAGGTGAGGGAGACAAGGTGAGGGAGACAAGATGAGGGAGACAAGGTGAGGGAGACAAGGTGAGGGAGACAAGGTGAGGGAGACAAGGTGAGGGAGACAAGGTGAGGGAGACAAGGTGAGGGAGACAAGGTGAGGGAGACAAGGTGAGGGAGACAAGGTAAGAGAGACAAGGTGAGGGAGACAAGGTGAGGGAGACAAGGTGAGGGAGACAAGGTGAGGGAGACAAGGTGAGGAAGACAAGATGAGGGAGACAAGGTGAGGGAGACAAGATGAGGGAGACAAGGTGAGGGAGACAAGGTGAGGGAGACAAGGTGAGGGAGACAAGATGAGGGAGACAAGGTGAGGGAGACAAGGTGAGGGAGACAAGGTAAGAGAGACAAGGTGAGGGAGACAAGGTGAGGGAGACAAGGTGAGGGAGACAAGGTGAGGGAGACAAGGTGAGGGAGACAAGATGAGGGAGACAAGGTGAGGGAGACAAGGTGAGGGAGACAAGGTGAGGGAGACAAGGTGAGGGAGACAAGGTGAGGGAGACAAGGTAAGAGAGACAAGGTGAGGGAGACAAGGTGAGGGAGACAAGGTGAGGGAGACAAGGTGAGGGAGACAAGGTGAGGGACACAAGGTGAGGGAGACAAGGAGAGGGAGACAAGGTAAGAGAGACAAGATGAGGGAGACAAGGTGAGGGAGACAATGTGAGGGAGACAAGGTGAGGGAGACAAGATGAGGGAGACAAGGTGAGGGAGACAAGGTGAGGGAGACAAGGTAAGAGAGACAAGGTGAGGGAGACAAGGTGAGGGAGACAAGGTGAGGGAGACAAGGTGAGGGAGACAAGGTGAGGGAGACAAGATGAGGGAGACAAGGTGAGGGAGACAAGGTGAGGGAGACAAGGTGAGGGAGACAAGGTGAGGGAGACAAGGTGAGGGAGACAAGGTAAGAGAGACAAGGTGAGGGAGACAAGGTGAGGGAGACAAGGTGAGGGAGACAAGGTGAGGGAGACAAGGTGAGGGAGACAAGGTGAGGGACACAAGGTGAGGGAGACAAGGAGAGGGAGACAAGGTAAGAGAGACAAGGTGAGGGAGACAAGGTGAGGGAGACAAGGTGAGGGAGACAAGGTGAGGGAGACAAGGTGAGGGAGACAAGATGAGGGAGACAAGGTGAGGGAGACAAGGTGAGGGAGACAAGATGAGGGAGAAAAGGTGAGGGAGACAAGATGAGGGAGACAAGGTGAGGGAGACAAGGTGAGGGAGACAAGGTGAGGAAGACAAGATGAGGGAGACAAGGTGAGGGAGACAAGATGAGGGAGACAAGGTGAGGGAGACAAGGTGAGGGAGACAAGGTGAGGGAGACAAGGTAAGAGAGACAAGGTGAGGGAGACAAGGTGAGGGAGACAAGGTGAGGGAGACAAGGTGAGGGAGACAAGGTGAGGGAGACAAGATGAGGGAGACAAGGTGAGGGAGACAAGGTGAGGGAGACAAGATGAGGGAGAAAAGGTGAGGGAGACAAGATGAGGGAGACAAGGTGAGGGAGACAAGGTGAGGGAGACAAGAAGAGGGAGACAAGGTGAGGGAGACAAGGTGAGGGAGACAAGGTGAGGGAGACAAGGTGAAAGAGACAAGGTGAGGGAGACAAGGTGAGGGAGACAAGGTGAGGGAGACAAGATGAGGGAGACAAGGTGAGGGAGACAAGGTGAGGGAGACAAGATGAGGGAGACAAGTTGAGGGAGATAAGGTGAGGGAGACAAGGTGAGGGAGACAAGGTGAGGGAGACAATGTGAGGGAGACAAGGTAAGAGAGACAAGGTGAGGGAGACAAGGTGAGGGAGACAAGGTGAGGGAGACAAGGTGAGGGAGACAAGGTGAGGGAGACAAGGTGAGGGACACAAGGTGAGGGAGACAAGGAGAGGGAGACAAGGAGAGGGAGACAAGGTGAGGGAGACAAGGTGAGGGAGACAAGATGACTGAGAAAAGGTGAGGGAGACAAGGTGAGGGAGACAAGGTGAGGGAGACAAGGTGAGGGAGACAAGGTGAGGGAGACAATGTGAGGGAGACAAGGTGAGGGAGAGAAGGTGAGGGAGAGAAGGTGAGGGAGACAAGATGAGGGAGACAAGGTGAGGGAGACAAGGTGAGGGAGACAAGGTGAGGGAGACAAAGTGAGGGAGACAAAGTGAGGGAGACAAGGTGAGGGAGATAAGGTGAGGGAGACAAGGTGAGGGAGACAAGGTGAGGGAGACAAGGTGAGGGAGACAATGTGAGGGAGACAAGGTGAGAGAGACAAGGTGAGGGAGACAAGGTGAGGGAGACAAGGTGAGGGAGACAAGGTGAGGGAGACAAGGTGAGGGAGACAAGGAGAGGGAGACAAGGAGAGGGAGACAAGGAGAGGGAGACAAGGTGAGGGAGACAAGGTGAGGGAGACAAGATGACTGAGAAAAGGTGAGGGAGACAAGGTGAGGGAGACAAGGTGAGGGAGACAAGGTGAGGGAGACAAGGTGAGGGAGACAAAGTGAGGGAGACAAGGTGAGGGAGACAAGGTGAGGGAGACAAGGTGAGGGAGACAAGGTGAGGGAGACAAGATGAGGGAGACAAGCTGAGGGAGACAAGGTGAGGGAGACAAGCTTAGGGAGACAAGGTGAGGGAGACAAGGTGAGGGAGACAAGGTGAGGGAGACAAGGTGAGGGAGACAAGGTGAGGGAGACAAGGTGAGGGAGACAAGGTAAGGGAAACAAGGTGAGGGAGACAAGGTGAGGGAGACAAGGTGAGGGAGACAAGATGAGGGAGACAAGATGAGGGAGACAAAGTGAGGGAGACAAGGTGAGGGAGACAAGGTGAGGGAGACAAGGTGAGGGAGACAAGGTGAGGGAGACAAGGTGAGGGAGACAAGGTGAGGGAGACAAGGTGAGGGAGACAAGGTGAGGGAGACAAGGTAAGGGAGACAAGGTGAGCGAGACAAGGTGAGGGGGACAAAATGAGGGAGACAAGGTGAGGGAGACAAGGTGAGGGAGACAAGGTGAGGGATACAAGATGAGGGAGACAAGGTGAGGGAGACAAGGTGAGGGAAACAAAGTGAGGGAGACAAGGTGAGGGAGACAAGGTGAGGGAAACAAAGTGAGGGAGACAGGTGAGGGAGACAAGGTGAGGGAGACAAGGTGAGGGAAACAAAGTGAGGGAGACAAGGTGAGGGAGAGAAGGTGAGGGAGAAAAGGTGAGGGAGACAAGGTGAGGGAGACAAGGTGAGGGAGACAAGGTGAGGGAGACAAGGTGAGGGAGACAAGGTGAGGGAGACAAGGTGAGGGAGACAATGTGAGGGAGACAAGGTGAGGGAGAGAAGGTGAGGGAGAGAAGATGAGGGAGACAAGGTGAGGGAGACAAGGTGAGGGAAACAAAGTGAGGGAGATAAGGTGAGGGAGACAAGGTGAGGGAAACAAAGTGAGGGAGACAAGGTGAGGGAGACAAGGTGAGGGAGACAAGGAGGGAGGGAAGATGAGGGAGACAAGGTGAGGGAGACAAGGTGAGGGAAACAAAGTGAGGGAGACAAGGTGAGGGAGACAAGGTGAGTGAGACAAGGTGAGGGAAACAAAGTGAGGGAGACAAGGTGAGGGAGACAAGGTGAGGGAGACAAGATGAGGGAGACAAGGTGAGGGAGACAAGGTGAGGGAGACAAGGTGAGGGAGACAAGGTGAGGGAGACAAGGTGAGGGAGAAAAGATGAGGGAGACAAGGTGAGGGAGACAAGGTGAGGGAGACAACGTGAGGGAGACAAGGTAAGAGAGACATGATGAGGGAGACAAGGTGAGGGAGACAAGGTGAGGTCAACAAAGTGAGGGAGACAAGGTGAGGGAAACAAAGTGAGGGAGACAAGGTGAGGGAGACAAGATGAGGGAGACAAGGTGAGGGAGACAAGATGAGGGAAGGTGAGGGAGACAAGGTGAGGGAAACAAAGTGAGGGAGACAAGGTGAGGGAGACAAGGTGAGGGAGACAAAGTGAGGGAGACAAGGTGAGAGAGACAAGATGAGGGAGACAAGGTGAGAGAGACAAGATGAGGGAAACTAAGTGAGATAGACAAGGTGAGGGAGACAAGATGAGGGAGACAAGGTGAGGGAGACAAGATGAGGGAAGGTGAGGGAGACAAGGTGAGGGAGACAAGGTGAGGGAAACAAAGTGAGGGAGACAAGGTGAGGGAGACAAGATGAGGGAGACAAGGTGAGGGAGACAAGATGAGGGAAGGTGAGGGAGACAAGGTGAGGGAGACAAGGTGAGGGAGGCAAGGTGAGGGAGACAAGGTGAAGGAAACAAGGTGAGGGAGACAAGATAAGGGAGACAAGGTGAGGGAGACAAGATGAGGGAAACAAAGTGAGGGAGACAAGATGAGGGAAGGTGAGGGAGACAAGATCAGGGAAGGTTAGGGAGACAAGGTAGGGAAGGTGAGGGAGACAAGGTGAGGGAAGGTCAGGGAGACAAAATGAGGGAAGGTCAGGAAGACAAGGTGAGGGAAATTGAGGGAGACAAGGTGAGGGAAGGTGAGGGAGACAAGGTGAGGGAAGGTCAGGGAGACAAGGTGAGGGAAGGTCAGGGAAACAAGGTGAGGGAAGGTGCGGGAGACAAGGTGAGGGAGACAATGCGAGAGAAGATGTGGGAAGGTGAGGGAGACAAGGTGAGGGAAGGTGAGGGAGACAAGGTGAGGGAGACAAGGTGAGAGAAGATGTGGGAAGGTGAGGGAGACAAGGTGAGGGAGACAAGGTGAGGGAAGGTGAGGGAGACAAGGTGAGGGAAGGTGAGGGAGACAAGGTGAGGGAAGATGAGGGAAGGTGAGGGAAAGTGAGAGGGACAAGGTGAGGGAAATTGAGGGAAAGAAGGTGAGGCAAGGTGAGGGAATGTGAGAGAGACAAAGTGAGGAAAAGTGGGGGAAACAAGGTGAGGCAAGGCGAGGGAGACAAGGTGAGAGAAGATGTGGGAAGGTGAGGAAAGGTGAGGGAGACAAGGTGAGGGAAGGTGAGGGAGACAAGGTGAGGGAAGGTGAGGGAGACAAGGTGAGGGAAGGTGAGGAGACAAGGTGAGGGAAAGTGAGGAAGACAAGGTGAGGGAAAGTGAGGAAGACAAAGTGAGGGAAGGTTAGGGAGACAGAGGGAAGGTGAGGGAGACAAGGTGAGAGAAGGTGAGGGAGACAAGGTGAGGGAAAGTGAGGAAGACAAAGTGAGGGAAGGTGAGGGAGACAAGGTGAGGGAAAGTGAGGAAGACAAGGTGAGGGAAAGTGAGGGAGACAAAGTGAGGGAAGGTGAGGGAGACAAGGTGAGGGAAAGTGAGGAAGACAAAGTGAGGGAAGGTGAGGGAGACAAGGTGAGGGAAAGTGAGGAAGACAAGGTGAGGGAAAGTGAGGAAGACAAAGTGAGGGAAGGTGAGGGAGACAAGGTGAGGGAAGGTAAGGCAGACAAGGTAAGGGAGACAAGGTGAGGGAGACAAGGTGAGGGAAAGTGAGGAAGACAAAGTGAGGGAAGGTGAGGGAGACAGAGGGAAGGTGAGGGAGACAAGGTGAGGGAGACAAGGTGAGGGAAGGTGAGGGAGACAAGGTGAGGGAGACAAGGTGAGGGAGGGAAGGTGAGGGAGACAAGGTGAGGGAAGATGAGGGAAGGTGAGGGAGGGAAGGTGAGGGAAGGAAGGCGAGGGAAACAAGGTGAGGGAAGATGAGGGAAGGTGAGAGAAGATGAGGGAAGGTGAGGGAGACAAGGTGAGGGAAGATGAGGGAGACAAGGTGAGGGAAAGTGAGGGAAGGTGATGTAGACAAGGTGAGAGAGACAAGTTGAGGAAAGGTGAGGGAGACAAGGTGAGGGAAAGTGAGGAAGACAAGGTGAGGGAAGGTGAGAGAGACAAGGTGAGAGAAAGTGAGGGAGACAAGGTGAAGGAGACAAGGTAAGGGAGACAAGGTGAGGGAAGGTGACGGAGACAAGGTGAGGGAAAGTGAGGAAGACAAAGTGAGGGAAGGCGAGGGAGACAAGGTGACGGAAGGTGAGGGAGACAAGGTAAGGGAAAGTGAGGAAGACAAAGTGAGGGAAGGTGAGGGAGACAAGGTGACGGAAGGTGAGGGAGACAAGGTAAGGGAAAGTGAGGAAGACAAAGTGAGGGAAGGTGAGGGAGACAAGGTGACGGAAGGTGAGGGAGACAAGGTAAGGGAAAGTGAGGAAGACAAAGTGAGGGAAGGTGAGGGAGACAATTATTTTTGAAGAACATGTTACTGTTACGGTCTTTGTGGCATTTATGGATTTGGAAAAGGCGTATGACAGGGTGGATAGGGGGGCAATGTGGCAGATGTTGCAAGTGTATGGTGTAGGAGGTAGGTTACTGAAAGCAGTGAAGAGTTTTTACGAGGATAGTGAGGCTCAAGTTAGAGTATGTAGGAAAGAGGGAAATTTTTTCCCAGTAAAAGTAGGCCTTAGACAAGGATGTGTGATGTCACCGTGGTTGTTTAATATATTTATAGATGGGGTTGTAAGAGAAGTAAATGCGAGGGTCTTGGCAAGAGGCGTGGAGTTAAAAGATAAAGAATCACACACAAAGTGGGAGTTGTCACAGCTGCTCTTTGCTGATGACACTGTGCTCTTGGGAGATTCTGAAGAGTTGCAGAGATTGGTGGATGAATTTGGTAGGGTGTGCAAAAGAAGAAAATTAAAGGTGAATACAGGAAAGAGTAAGGTTATGAGGATAACAAAAAGATTAGGTGATGAAAGATTGAATATCAGATTGGAGGGAGAGAGTATGGAGGAGGTGAACGTATTCAGATATTTGGGAGTGGACGTGTCAAAGGATGGGTCTATGAAAGAAATGAGGTGAATCATAGAATTGATGAGGGAAAAAGAGTGAGTGGTGCACTTAGGAGTCTGTGGAGACAAAGAACTTTGTCCTTGGAGGCAAAAGAGGGGAATGTATGAGAGTATAGTTTTACCAACGCTCTTATATGGGTGTGAAGCGTGGGTGATGAATGTTGCAGCGAGGAGAAGGCTGGAGGCAGTGGAGATGTCATGTCTGAGGGCAATGTGTGGTGTGAATATAATGCAGAGAATTCGTAGTTTGGAAGTTAGGAGGAGGTGCGGGATTACCAAAACTGTTGTCCAGAGGGCTGAGGAAGGGTTGTTGAGGTGGTTCGGACATGTAGAGAATGGAGCGAAACAGAATGACTTCAAGAGTGTATCAGTCTGTAGTGGAAGGAAGGCGGGGTAGGGTAGGGGTCAGGCCTAGGAAGGGTTGGAGGAGGGGTAAAGGAGGTTTTGTGTGCGAGGGGCTTGGACTTCCAGCAGGCATGCGTGAGCGTGTTTGATACAGTGAATGGAGACAAATGGTTTTTAATACTTGACGTGCTGTTGGAGTGTGAGCAAAGTCAACATTTATGAAGGGATTCAGGGAAACCGGCAGGCCGGACTTGAGTCCTGGAGATGGGAAGTACAGTGCCTGCACTCTGAAGGAGGGGTGTTAATGTTGCAGTTTAAAAACTGTAGTGTAAAGCACCCTTCTGGCAAGACAGTGATGGAGTGAATGATGGTGAAAGTTTTTCTTTTTCGGGCCACCCTGCCTTGGTGGGAATCGGCCGGTGTGATAATAAAAAAAAAATAATGTTACTGTCTCTCATTAAGTGCACTTAACTGCCTTAATAACTAACATGTTCATTACACAAGACATATATACTTATTAAACATTTCAAACAGAAGAATTAATTTAGATTTGTTAAGAACTCCGATCCACATTCTCTTTACCTCCCTCCCTCCCTCCCTCCCTCCCCCCCCCCAAAAAAAAATCAAAAAGACAAAGTTGAATATAACCTTTGTATGAAATACCGAGTATTTGATTGGTATGAGTACCCGAGCTGGTACTCCCGTAGTTGTAACTGTCTCAACGAGACTCACGAAATCGTAATGACAAGATTGCAAAAAAAACATACCACGGGCGGGATTTGAACCCGCGGTCAGAAAGTCTCAAAACTCCAGACCGTCGCGTTAGCCACTGGACTAGCTAGCCACAATAAGATTCGTCCAACTAGGTATATTTCTACACCATAGGAATCTTATTGTGGCTAGCTGGTCCAGTGGCTAACGCGACGGTCTGGAATTTTGAGACTCTCTGACCGCGGGTTCAAATCCCGCCAGTGGTATGGTTTGTAACTGTCTTGTTTGTATATTATGTGTGGAGTAAACGATAACGTAGTAGTAGATAAGTACATTTACTGAGCAACTTGCAATGTAGACCGACAGATGGTGTAGTAGCCAGGATGATTACTTCCCGCAGTTCAACTTGTACTCAGACGCTGATCAATCTAAGAGGTTAAAGCTTGAAGCATTATTGTCACTTTCATCCCTGGCAACACCCCCCTCCCCCCCCACTCTTCATAGATCTAAACTTACTCCCTGTTCAGAACATCCACACTAACTACTGTGCAATCTACGTCTACAGGACCTTAAATTCCAATATTAACCTTGACCTAAAACGCTTTCTTGATTGTTGTGACAGAACCCACAGGCATAACACCAGACAAACATCTCTACGACATTCCCCGTGTCCGACTAAACCTTTACAAAAATTCAATGTGTGTCAAAGGGCCTAAAATCTGGAACACCCTACCTGAAAACTCTAGAACTGCAGACACATTCATCACTTTCAAAACTACAGTTAGAAAACATCCTATCTCCCTGATACACCCCGTCAACTAACTACATGATAACCACCTGGTGGTTCACACTTACACTCACTCACCAATTGACTATAAACACAGAAATACGAATTTTAATCTTAAAATAATGAATCCTAACTAGTCATAAGTTTGCCTATGATACTCCAATATAGACACTTTGTATTGTGCCAAAACATACGTATGCATTCACACCGCTATACTCACAAACTATAATGTAGTCACTTAGCCTTAATACCATAATCTGTAATAATTTAAAGTTTAGAATTTATCTAAGTCTGCCCGAAATGCCTAGCCATGCTAGGTGTCCTAGTGGCCCCCTCTGTAATTAGTATTTTAAAACATGTAAACCACACAATATTCAAAATCTGTAAACCCCACATTGTAATCCTTATAGAGAATAAACTTGATTGATTGACTGATTATCAGCTTGATTTTCCACTTATTGACGAATATAGGAATGTGTAATTATGACTGTTTATATATTGTTCATGACAATTTATAAATGTTTACCAAAATGTACTCTTGGTATCCCATTTAGGGAATGGTACCTAAGCTTTTATGTATTCATGTGATATTGTGCTACCGCCGTCCACACCATGGTTATTGAGTGCACAATAAACTACGAGCTTCGACAACAAAATTGAATCTAGTCTACTCTCTCTCTCTCTCTCTCTCTCTCTCTCTCTCTCTCTCTCTCACTCGTTCAGTAATTCAACTGGCAAGAAAGTCCCTATGAATGAAATAAAGTAAAATGCAATTGCCCATTGTACATTCCCCCCCCAAAAAAAAAAAAAATAAAAAAATAAATTATATAGAGGAGCATCCTTCTAGCATCCAGACAGTATTTACCCTCAGAGAATTTTCGCTCAAGTCAACAGCTTTTATACAGCAAGAGTAACTATGTCAAGACAATATTTTCACTACAGTTCGCACTCCCAAAAGGGCGGTGGTGTAATCTTTTAAATGAACAACGAACTACGCGACGTTGAAGCTCATAAACAAGATGACGAAACATACGAGAACGCTATGTGAGAGTGATTTACATTAAGAACGACAAATTGTACTCAGCGCAGTTTATCTTACTTGTTAAGTCTGAGAGAGAAGAAAAACGATACCTTTTTATATGATGAAATTAAGACCACAGTATTATCTGGAAACAGTGGCTACAGTATTATCTGGAAACAGTGACCAAAGTATTATCTGCAACAGTGACTAAAGTATTATCTGTAACAGTGACCACAATACTATCTGCAACAGTGACCACAATATTATATAATTCAAAATAAATGTAAAATCTGTTAATAATAACAAGATAACGAGGGTTTCCTGCAGGGGAGCAACAGACCATGATGACATGTGCTGCAATAACAGTAACTTTAATTGGATCAAACTACGTAATGCAGAAGAGAGAGAAAAATGTTTAAAAATACTTATTAATATCAAGAAAGAGTAGATGCATTTTAGTGGGTACGCGATCAGAGAGAGAGAGAGAGAGAGAGAGAGAGAGAGAGAGAGAGAGAGAGAGAGAGAGAGAGAGAGAGAGAGAGAGAGAGCGAGAGAGCGAGAGAGCGAGAGAGAGAGAGAGAGAGAGAGAGAGAGAGAGAGAGAGAGAGAGAGAGAGAGAGAGAGAGAGAGAGAGACAGAGAGAGAGACAGAGAGAGAGAGAGAGAGAGAGAGAGAGAGAGAGAAAGAGAGAGACAGAGAGAGAGAGAGAGAGAGAGAGAGAGAGAGAGAGAGAGAGAGAGACAGAGAGAGAGAGAGAGAGAGAGAGAGAGAGAGAGACAGACAGAGAGAGACAGACAGACAGAGAGAGACAGACAGACAGACAGAGACAGACAGACAGGCAGACAGACAGACAGAAAATGATAAAGGTATATACTCAAATATCCCGCACGTAGAAGAGAGAAAAGCTTATGACGACGTTTCGGTCCGACTTGGATCATTCACAAGTCACACAGACAGAAGAGAATACATATATAGGCGAGGGGGGAAAAGGGACGGGGGAAACAGAGGAAGAAAGAGAAGTAGTGGAAGTGATAATAGTGGTAGTGGAAGTAGCAGTGGTAGGAGAAAGTAGGGGATAGAACGGGGAGTGAAGGGAGGTGAAAGTAGTAGTAATAATAGGAGTAGAAAAGGTAGGAGCAGTAACAGTAGTAAAGGAGTAGTAGTCACAGTAGCAGTAGAAGTGGGGTAAGTCTAAGAGAGAGAGAGAGAGAGAGAGAGAGAGAGAGAGAGAGAGAGAGAGAGAGAGAGAGAGAAAGGTGTCCTTTGTATCCGTACCTCAAGGCTGCTGAGCCATAGTTTTGTATGAGGAAGACATAGGTGTATCTCAAAAGCTCTCAGGAGACATGAGTAGTGTAACTGAAGTCACCCAGCAGACCATGAAGCTATACCTTAACCCTCCCAAGAGGTTTAATAGCTGGAGATCAACACAATCAAGATTTTCAGATGTTTCAGCTCAACACAACTTAAACAGAAACCGATTTTGCAGTTGGTAATACACTTTGGCACTTAAACAGCTCTTACCCACTTCGAACCTTTCTATAAGTGGTGGAAAACCACCGTTGAAAGGTTGAATTCCATCACAGGAAGCATTCTCTGGATATCGCACAGAAATTAAATTAACAATTTAACAAAATCAGCGAATTGATTAACAGCTTAAAACAACAAGACCCTTCCTTTAAGCAAAGCACATGAGCACTGAAAGTTTCAAGACCTTCAGAAGAGTCATTCTCAAGAAATCTCAAAAACACTACAAACTTCAGAAACAATGAAAAATTGGTACCGACACAATTCATTCAAATTCAAATTCAAATTCAAAGTTTATTCTCTATAAGGATTACAATGCTGAGTTTACAGAAATTTGGTTATTGTTTGGTTTACATGTAGTAAAATTGTGATTACAGAGTGTACCACTAGAACGCTTAGCATGGCTAGGCATTTCGGGCATACTTAGTTTTATTCTTAATTGTAAAATATTGTAAATATTGTAAAATATGAACCTCTCTCTCAGTAACATACACCAGTGTTGATAGTTTGAAGCCAGTCAGAAGAGACGTTCTTTAGTTATCACATGGATATCTTTATGAAAGAAAAAATACCTGATAACCACTATATATAACCCATCTTGGTTGATACGTGATAACTAATGCGCAATAAAGGTCGATTTAACAATGATGAAATCAGTGAAAAAGGGGCTCCTACTGGGGACAAAATAAATTTATTTTCTATAAGAAATACAGAACATAATTCAAAGAATAATTCAGTGTTTAAAGTTTGTTTATAAGATTATTCTACAGCCGGTTATCGTTAAGTAGGTATCTGGCCGGAAAACAGCGCAGCCGGAAAACAAAGCAGCAAAACGACACTTTATGTGTCGTTTTGCTGCTTTGTGGCTACCTCTACCATCAATTTTCCTTTTCTATTATTATTCAACTGCTTGAGGGTAAAAAATGGATGGTTGGAAGAAGGAATTATAGTCATTGGAAAACACGAAACACACTTTTTTTTTATCCGCGGTTTATCTCGAAAGGAAATTGTACGGACACCCATGTGTAAAATTTATGAAAGGATTCAGTGAAACCTGACGGCCGGACATAAGTCCTGGAGGTGGGAAGTACAGTGCCTGCACTCTGAAGGATGGGTGGGGATGTTACAGTTCTGGTGGTGGGAAGTACAGTGCCTGCACTCTGAAGGATGGGTGGGAATGTTACAGTCCTGGAGGTGGGAAGTACAGTGCCTGCACTCTGAAGGATGGGTGGGGATGTTACAGTTCTGGAGGTGGGAAGTACAGTGCCTGCACTCTGAAGGATGGGTGGGAATGTTACAGTCCTGGAGGTGGGAAGTACAGTGCCTGCACTCTGAAGGATGGGTGGGAATGTTACAGTCCTGGAGGTGGGAAGTACAGTGCCTGCACTCTGAAGGATGGGTGGGAATGTTACAGTCCTGGAGGTGGGAAGTACAGTGCCTGCACTCTGAAGGATGGGTGGGAATGTTACAGTCCTGGAGGTGGGAAGTACAGTGCCTGCACTCTGAAGGATGGGTGGGAATGTTACAGTTCTGGAGGTGGGAAGTACAGTGCCTGCACTCTGAAGGATGGGTGGGAATGTTACAGTTCTGGTGGTGGGAAGTACAGTGCCTGCACTCTGAAGGATGGGTGGGAATGTTACAGTCCTGGAGGTGGGAAGTACAGTGCCTGCACTCTGAAGGATGGGTGGGAATGTTACAGTCCTGGAGGTGGGAAGTACAGTGCCTGCACTCTGAAGGATGGGTGGGAATGTTACAGTTCTGGAGGTGGGAAGTACAGTGCCTGCACTCTGAAGGATGGGTGGGAATGTTACAGTTCTGGTGGTGGGAAGTACAGTGCCTGCACTCTGAAGGATGGGTGGGAATGTTACAGTCCTGGAGGTGGGAAGTACAGTGCCTGCACTCTGAAGGATGGGTGGGAATGTTACAGTCCTGGAGGTGGGAAGTACAGTGCCTGCACTCTGAAGGATGGGTGGGAATGTTACAGTTCTGGAGGTGGGAAGTACAGTGCCTGCACTCTGAAGGATGGGTGGGAATGTTACAGTTCTGGTGGTGGGAAGTACAGTGCCTGCACTCTGAAGGATGGGTGGGAATGTTACAGTTCTGGTGGTGGGAAGTACAGTGCCTGCACTCTGAAGGATGGGTGGGAATGTTACAGTCCTGGAGGTGGGAAGTACAGTGCCTGCACTCTGAAGGATGGGTGGGAATGTTACAGTCCTGGAGGTGGGAAGTACAGTGCCTGCACTCTGAAGGATGGGTGGGAATGTTACAGTTCTGGAGGTGGGAAGTACAGTGCCTGCACTCTGAAGGATGGATGGGAATGTTACAGTTCTGGTGGTGGGAAGTACAGTGCCTGCACTCTGAAGGATGGGTGGGAATGTTACAGTCCTGGAGGTGGGAAGTACAGTGCCTGCACTCTGAAGGATGGGTGGGAATGTTACAGTCCTGGAGGTGGGAAGTACAGTGCCTGCACTCTGAAGGATGGGTGGGAATGTTACAGTTCTGGAGGTGGGAAGTACAGTGCCTGCACTCTGAAGGATGGGTGGGGATGTTACAGTTCTGGAGGTGGGAAGTACAGTGCCTGCACTCTGAAGGATGGGTGGGAATGTTACAGTTCTGGAGGTGGGAAGTACAGTGCCTGCACTCTGAAGGATGGGTGGGGATGTTACAGTTCTGGAGGTGGGAAGTACAGTGCCTGCACTCTGAAGGATGGGTGGGAATGTTACAGTTCTGGAGGTGGGAAGTACAGTGCCTGCACTCTGAAGGATGGGTGGGCATGTTACAGTTCTGGAGGTGGGAAGTACAGTGCCTGCACTCTGAAGGATGGGTGGGAATGTTACAGTTCTGGAGGTGGGAAGTACAGTGCCTGCACTCTGAAGGATGGGTGGGCATGTTACAGTTCTGGAGGTGGGAAGTACAGTGCCTGCACTCTGAAGGATGGGTGGGAATGTTACAGTTCTGGAGGTGGGAAGTACAGTGCCTGCACTCTGAAGGATGGGTGGGCATGTTACAGTTCTGGAGGTGGGAAGTACAGTGCCTGCACTCTGAAGGATGGGTGGGCATGTTACAGTTCTGGAGGTGGGAAGTACAGTGCCTGCACTCTGAAGGATGGGTGGGAATGTTACAGTTCTGGAGGTGGGAAGTACAGTGCCTGCACTCTGAAGGATGGGTGGGCATGTTACAGTTCTGGAGGTGGGAAGTACAGTGCCTGCACTCTGAAGGATGGGTGGGAATGTTACAGTTCTGGAGGTGGGAAGTACAGTGCCTGCACTCTGAAGGATGGGTGGGCATGTTACAGTTCTGGAGGTGGGAAGTACAGTGCCTGCACTCTGAAGGATGGGTGGGGATGTTACAGTTCTGGAGGTGGGAAGTACAGTGCCTGCACTCTGAAGGATGGGTGGGAATGTTACAGTTCTGGAGGTGGGAAGTACAGTGCCTGCACTCTGAAGGATGGGTGGGAATGTTACAGTTCTGGTGGTGGGAAGTACAGTGCCTGCACTCTGAAGGATGGGTGGGAATGTTACAGTTCTGGTGGTGGGAAGTACAGTGCCTGCACTCTGAAGGATGGGTGGGAATGTTACAGTTCTGGAGGTGGGAAGTACAGTGCCTGCACTCTGAAGGATGGGTGAGGATGTTACAGTTCTGGAGGTGGGAAGTACAGTGCCTGCACTCTGAAGGATGGGTGGGCATGTTACAGTTCTGGAGGTGGGAAGTACAGTGCCTGCACTCTGAAGGATGGGTGGGAATGTTACAGTTCTGGAGGTGGGAAGTACAGTGCCTGCACTCTGAAGGATGGGTGGGCATGTTACAGTTCTGGAGGTGGGAAGTACAGTGCCTGCACTCTGAAGGATGGGTGGGAATGTTACAGTTCTGGAGGTGGGAAGTACAGTGCCTGCACTCTGAAGGATGGGTGGGCATGTTACAGTTCTGGAGGTGGGAAGTACAGTGCCTGCACTCTGAAGGATGGGTGGGGATGTTACAGTTCTGGAGGTGGGAAGTACAGCGCCTGCACTCTGAAGGATGGGTGGGGATGTTACAGTTCTGGAGGTGGGAAGTACAGTGCCTGCACTCTGAAGGATGGGTGGGGATGTTACAGTTCTGGAGGTGGGAAGTACAGTGCCTTCACTCTGAAGGATGGGTGGGGATGTTACAGTTCTGGAGGTGGGAGGTACAGTGCCTGCACTCTGAAGGATGGGTGGGGATGTTACAGTTCTGGTGGTGGGAGGTACAGTGCCTGCACTCTGAAGGATGGGTGGGGATGTTACAGTTCTGGAGGTGGGAAGTACAGTGCCTGCACTCTGAAGGATGGGTGGGGATGTTACAGTTCTGGAGGTGGGAAGTACAGTGCCTGCACTCTGAAGGATGGGTGGGGATGTTACAGTTCTGGAGGTGGGAGGTACAGTGCCTGCACTCTGAAGGATGGGTGGGGATGTTACAGTTCTGGTGGTGGGAGGTACAGTGCCTGCACTCTGAAGGATGGGTGGGGATGTTACAGTTCTGGAGGTGGGAAGTACAGTGCCTGCACTCTGAAGGATGGGTGGGGATGTTACAGTTCTGGAGGTGGGAAGTACAGTGCCTGCACTCTGAAGGATGGGTGGGGATGTTACAGTTCTGGAGGTGGGAAGTACAGTGCCTGCACTCTGAAGGATGGGTGGGGATGCTACAGTTCTGGAGGTGGGAAGTACAGTGCCTGCACTCTGAAGGATGGGTGGGGATGTTATAGTTCTGGAGGTGGGAAGTATAGTGCCTGCACTCTGAAGGATGGGTGGGGATGTTATAGTTCAGGAGGTGGGAAGTACAGTGCCTGCACTCTGAAGGATGGCTGGGGATGTTACAGTTCTGGAGGTGGGAAGTACAGTGCCTGCACTCTGAAGGATGGGTGGGGATGTTACAGTTCTGGAGGTGGGAAGTACAGTGCCTGCACTCTGAAGGATGGGTGGGGATGTTATAGTTCTGGAGGTGGGAAGTACAGTGCCTGCACTCTGAAGGATGGGTGGGGATGTTACAGTTCTGGAGGTGGGAAGTACAGTGCCTGCACTCTGAAGGATGGGTGGGGATGTTACAGTCCTGGAGGTGGGAAGTACAGTGCCTGCACTCTGAAGGATGGGGGGATGTTACAGTTCTGGAGGTGGGAAGTACAGTGCCTGCACTCTGAAGGATGGGTGGGAATGTTACAGTTCTGGTGGTGGGAAGTACAGTGCCTGCACTCTGAAGGATGGGTGGGGATGTTACAGTTCTGGAGGTGGGAAGTACAGTGCCTGCACTCTGAAGGATGGGTGGGGATGTTACAGTTCTGGAGGTGGGAAGTACAGTGCCTGCACTCTGAAGGATGGGGGGATGTTACAGTTCTGGAGGTGGGAAGTACAGTGCCTGCAATCTGAAGGATGGGTGGGAATGTTACAGTTCTGGTGGTGGGAAGTACAGCGCCTGCACTCTGAAGGATGGGTGGGAATGTTACAGTTCTGGAGGTGGGAAGTACAGTGGCTGCACTCTGAAGGATGGATGGGGATGTTACAGTTCTGGAGGTGGGAAGTACAGTGCCTGCACTCTGAAGGATGGGTGGGGATGTTATAGTTCTGGAGGTGGGAAGTACAGTGCCTGCACTCTGAAGGATGGGTGGGGATGTTACAGTTCTGGAGGTGGGAAGTACAGTGCCTGCACTCTGAAGGATGGGTGGGGATGTTACAGTCCTGGAGGTGGGAAGTACAGTGCCTGCACTCTGAAGGATGGGGGGATGTTACAGTTCTGGAGGTGGGAAGTACAGTGCCTGCACTCTGAAGGATGGGTGGGGATGTTACAGTTCTGGAGGTGGGAAGTACAGTGCCTGCACTCTGAAGGATGGGTGGGGATGTTACAGTTCTGGAGGTGGGAAGTACAGTGCCTGCACTCTGAAGGATGGGGGGATGTTACAGTTCTGGAGGTGGGAAGTACAGTGCCTGCACTCTGAAGGATGGGTGGGAATGTTACAGTTCTGGTGGTGGGAAGTACAGCGCCTGCACTCTGAAGGATGGGTGGGAATGTTACAGTTCTGGAGGTGGGAAGTACAGTGGCTGCACTCTGAAGGATGGATGGGGATGTTACAGTTCTGGAGGTGGGAAGTACAGTGCCTGCACTCTGAAGGATGGGTGGGGATGTTACAGTTCTGGAGGTGGGAAGTACAGTGCCTGCACTCTGAAGGATGGGTGGGGATGTTACAGTTCTGGAGGTGGGAAGTACAGTGCCTGCACCCTGAAGGATGGGTGGGGATGTTACAGTTCTGGAGGTGGGAAGTACAGTGCCTGCACTCTGAAGGATGGGTGGGGATGTTACAGTCCTGGAGGTGGGAAGTACAGTGCCTGCACTCTGAAGGATGGGTGGGGATGTCACAGTTCTGGAGGTGGGAAGTACAGTGCCTGCACTCTGAAGGATGGGTGGGGATGTTACAGTTCTGGAGGTGGGAGGTACAGTGCCTGCACTCTGAAGGATGGGTGGGGATGTTACAGTTCTGGTGGTGGGAGGTACAGTGCCTGCACTCTGAAGGATGGGTGGGGATGTTACAGTTCTGGAGGTGGGAAGTACAGTGCCTGCACTCTGAAGGATGGGTGGGGATGTTACAGTTCTGGAGGTGGGAAGTACAGTGCCTGCACTCTGAAGGATGGGTCGGGATGTTACAGTTCTGGAGGTGGGAAGTACAGTGCCTGCACTCTAAGGATGGGTGGGGATGTTACAGTTCTGGAGGTGGGAAGTACAGTGCCTGCACTCTGAAGGATGGGTGGGAATGTTACAGTTCTGGAGGTGGGAAGTACAGTGCCTGCACTCTGAAGGATGGGTGGGGATGTTACAGTTCTGGAGGTGGGAAGTACAGTGCCTGCACTCTGAAG
This sequence comes from Cherax quadricarinatus, assembly GCF_038502225.1. Lineage (NCBI taxonomy): Eukaryota > Metazoa > Arthropoda > Malacostraca > Decapoda > Parastacidae > Cherax > Cherax quadricarinatus. The sequence continues at coordinate 23,466,956 of NC_091321.1, forward strand.
GATGGGTGGGGATGTTACAGTTCTGGAGGTGGGAAGTACAGTGCCTGCACTCTGAAGGATGGGTGGGGATGTTACAGTTCTGGAGGTGGGAAGTACAGTGCCTGCACTCTGAAGGATGGGTCGGGATGTTACAGTTCTGGAGGTGGGAAGTACAGTGCCTGCACTCTAAGGATGGGTGGGGATGTTACAGTTCTGGAGGTGGGAAGTACAGTGCCTGCACTCTGAAGGATGGGTGGGAATGTTACAGTTCTGGAGGTGGGAAGTACAGTGCCTGCACTCTGAAGGATGGGTGGGGATGTTACAGTTCTGGAGGTGGGAAGTACAGTGCCTGCACTCTGAAGGATGGGTGGGAATGTTACAGTTCTGGTGGTGGGAAGTACAGTGCCTGCACTCTGAAGGATGGGTGGGAATGTTACAGTTCTGGAGGTGGGAAGTACAGTGCCTGCACTCTGAAGGATGGGTGGGAATGTTACAGTTCTGGAGGTGGGAAGTACAGTGCCTGCACTCTGAAGGATGGGTGGGAATGTTACAGTTCTGGAGGTGGGAAGTACAGTGCCTGCACTCTGAAGGATGGGTGGGGATGTTACAGTTCTGGAGGTGGGAAGTACAGTGCCTGCACTCTGAAGGATGGGTGGAGATGTTACAGTTCTGGAGGTGGGAAGTACAGTGCCTGCACTCTGAAGGATGGGTGGGAATGTTACAGTTCTGGAGGTGGGAAGTACAGTGCCTGCACTCTGAAGGATGGGTGGGAATGTTACAGTTCTGGAGGTGGGAAGTACAGTGCCTGCACTCTGAAGGATGGGTGGGGATGTTACAGTTCTGGAGGTGGGAAGTACAGTGCCTGCACTCTGAAGGATGGGTGGAGATGTTACAGTTCTGGAGGTGGGAAGTACAGTGCCTGCACTCTGAAGGATGGGTGGGAATGTTACAGTAGTTCTGGAGGTGGGAGGTACAGTGCCTGCACTCTGAAGGATGGGTGGGGATGTTATAGTTCTGGAGGTGGGAAGTACAGTGCCTGCACTCTGAAGGATGGGTGGGAATGTTACAGTTCTGGAGGTGGGAAGTACAGTGCCTGCACTCTGAAGGATGGGTGGGAATGTTACAGTTCTGGAGGTGGGAAGTACAGTGCCTGCACTCTGAAGGATGGGTGGGAATGTTACAGTTCTGGAGGTGGGAAGTACAGTGCCTGCACTCTGAAGGATGGGTGGGAATGTTACAGTTCTGGAGGTGGGAAGTACAGTGCCTGCACTCTGAAGGATGGGTGGGGATGTTACAGTTCTGGAGGTGGGAAGTACAGTGCCTGCACTCTGAAGGATGGGTGGGAATGTTACAGTTCTGGAGGTGGGAAGTACAGTGCCTGCACTCTGAAGGATGGGTGGGAATGTTGCAGTTCTGGAGGTGGGAAGTACAGTGCCTGCACTCTGAAGGATGGGTGGGAATGTTACAGTTCTGGAGGTGGGAAGTACAGTGCCTGCACTCTGAAGGATGGGTGGGGATGTTACAGTTCTGGAGGTGGGAAGTACAGTGCCTGCACTCTTAAGGATGGGTGGGAATGTTACAGTTCTGGAGGTGGGAAGTACAGTGCCTGCACTCTGAAGGATGGGTGGGAATGTTACAGTTCTGGAGGTGGGAAGTACAGTGCCTGCACTCTGAAGGATGGGTGGGAATGTTACAGTTCTGGTGGTGGGAAGTACAGTGCCTGCACTCTGAAGGATGGGTGGGAATGTTACAGTTCTGGAGGTGGGAAGTACAGTGCCTGCACTCTGAAGGATGGGTGGGAATGTTACAGTTCTGGAGGTGGGAAGTACAGTGCCTGCACTCTGAAGGATGGGTGGGAATGTTACAGTTCTGGTGGTGGGAAGTACAGTGCCTGCACTCTGAAGGATGGGTGGGCATGTTACAGTTCTGGAGGTGGGAAGTACAGTGCCTGCACTCTGAAGGATGGGTGGGAATGCTACAGTTCTGGAGGTGGGAAGTACAGTGCCTGCACTCTGAAGGATGGGTGGGAATGTTACAGTTCTGGAGGTGGGAAGTACAGTGCCTGCACTCTGAAGGATGGGTGGGAATGTTACAGTTCTGGAGGTGGGAAGTACAGTGCCTGCACTCTGAAGGATGGGTGGGAATGTTACAGTTCTGGTGGTGGGAAGTACAGTGCCTGCACTCTGAAGGATGGGTGGGAATGTTACAGTTCTGGTGGTGGGAAGTACAGTGCCTGCACTCTGAAGGATGGGTGGGAATGTTACAGTTCTGGAGGTGGGAAGTACAGTGCCTGCACTCTGAAGGATGGGTGGGAATGTTACAGTTCTGGAGGTGGGAAGTACAGTGCCTGCACTCTGAAGGATGGGTGGGAATGTTACAGTTCTGGAGGTGGGAAGTACAGTGCCTGCACTCTGAAGGATGGGTGGGAATGTTACAGTTCTGGAGGTGGGAAGTACAGTGCCTGCACTCTGAAGGATGGGTGGGGATGTTACAGTTCTGGAGGTGGGAAGTACAGTGCCTGCACTCTGAAGGATGGGTGGGAATGTTACAGTTCTGGAGGTGGGAAGTACAGTGCCTGCACTCTGAAGGATGGGTGGGAATGTTACAGTTCTGGAGGTGGGAAGTACAGTGCCTGCACTCTGAAGGATGGGTGGGGATGTTACAGTTCTGGAGGTGGGAAGTACAGTGCCTGCACTCTGAAGGATGGGTGGGAATGTTACAGTTCTGGAGGTGGGAAGTACAGTGCCTGCACTCTGAAGGATGGGTGGGAATGTTACAGTTCTGGTGGTGGGAAGTACAGTGCCTGCACTCTGAAGGATGGGTGGGAATGTTACAGTTCTGGTGGTGGGAAGTACAGTGCCTGCACTCTGAAGGATGGGTGGGAATGTTACAGTTCTGGAGGTGGGAAGTACAGTGCCTGCACTCTGAAGGATGGGTGGGAATGTTACAGTTCTGGTGGTGGGAAGTACAGTGCCTGCACTCTGAAGGATGGGTGGGGATGTTACAGTTCTGGAGGTGGGAAGTACAGTGCCTGCACTCTGAAGGATGGGTGGGAATGTTACAGTTCTGGTGGTGGGAAGTACAGTGCCTGCACTCTGAAGGATGGGTGGGAATGTTACAGTTCTGGAGGTGGGAAGTACAGTGCCTGCACTCTGAAGGATGGGTGGGAATGTTACAGTCCTGGAGGTGGGAAGTACAGTGCCTGCACTCTGAAGGATGGGTGGGGATGTTACAGTTCTGGAGGTGGGAGGCGCCATCACCATCAAGTTTTTTTCAATATCATATTCCCGTAGAGAGACACTTTCAATAAAATAAAACAAAAATCTATTATTATTATTATTATTATTATTACTATTATTACTACTAGTACTATTACCATTATTATTATTATTATTATTATTATTATTATTATTACTTCTACTACTATTAATATTACTATTATTATTATTATTATTGAGAATAAAGACAATTACGAGAGGAAACGTTTCGCCACGGATACCTTCTTAGGACTAAAGAAGCCGCTCGTGGCGAAACGTTGCCTTCATCAAATGTGCTGGAGTGTGCACAAGTGTCCTCGTTCACAGCGTGACGGTAACACCATGCCATGTGTTAGTGTAAAGAAAAAAAAAGTTATAATTCAATGACTGGAACAATACAATGACTGGAACAATACAATGACTGCAACAGTACAATGACTGCAACAGTACCATGACTGGAACATTACCATGACTGCAACAATACCATGACTGGAACATTACCATGACTGCAACAATACCATGACTGGATCAATATCATGACTGCAACAATACCATGACTGCAACAATACCATGACTGGAACAATACCATGACCGGAACAATACCATGACTGGAACAATACCATGACTGGAACAATACGAAGTGTAACACAGATATAAAGGATTCTTCTGTCTACCAGAACCCCTGGGCCACTGTAGAATCCATCTCAAAAATTCCTACTGCCTTTTCAATGCTCAAGTTTACCTTCATCGACATTACCATGGCTTCCCAAGCTCTTGCCATTAGACTGGCAGTCTCTTATTACAATGCAAATCCATATCACACTGAACCTGTCCGATACAAACACAACACACCTTGCTGGACCTGCTACTCTTACTTGCATCTATCCAAGGACTGTCCTAACAAAGGCAAGAAATTCTGCTCTAACTGTGGCTGTGAAGAGCATGACTTCAAGACGTGATCCACAACCTCTCCTCCAAAATGTCTTACCTGTAACAGTAATCATCGCACTCTTGCAGCAAAATGCCCATGAGGAAGGAGATAATAAAAAAAGTCAAGAAGAACAAAAGGAGGTGACCTCCACTAAATCTCCAACGTAAGCTGCCATAATTAAGATTCAAGCGGACACAACAAAGATTCTCAAAGCCGCTCAACAAACGCCCTCCACCAACAACTCCTCTCCACTTCCAGACGGTACTTCTTCAAAAGTGCTGTACTACATGGTGTATGCATACCACAATAAGTGAACTCTTCCGCCTAAACAATATGCCAAGTTTCAACTTCCCTGACTCTACACCTTCGACCAACATCCTCAAGATTATCCCCAACGTTGTAAACTTCACCGGACCTGCAGACTTGACACCTTCATCTACCCACAGCAAGGTTTATGAACCATCTCCAACTATTAACAACAATGTCTCTAACCAACAACCAGCCGACATGCCATCACCAAATCTCACCACTGCTTCTGACCAACCACTGCCATCGCCTCAAGACTCCCGGCCCACCCTTGTTATAATAACAGAAGAAATAGGTGAAGCTGAATCATCTAACGAATCCACCAACGAAGAGGAAGAAGACCCTTGCTGCGATTTAGGAATATGCTGTGAAAATCTGGACTTCTGCACAATCCCTTCAAAACGCAAGGATTTGTACTGCAAGGAACTGTACACATTTCTACAAGAAGGAACTGTCTAGTATACCTGTAAACAACCACATAAAATCCCACTAGAACAAGTACTACAAGGAATTATGGATCATTCTGCTGACCGCAGGAGCAGTTAAACTGTCTCACCTCTCCAAAGCAGCCTTAAAAAAAAAGGCACTTTCAAGTGATGAACTGAATCCAGCTGCTACAGTCAGCACCTCTTCCCAAGAGCTGCCACCTCCTGTACCATGTGTCCCGAGACCCTGCCAGGCGCCCAGCCAACCCTATCACCTACTCCACTCACCTGTCAGCACACACTGCCTGCCTCTCTGCTCTTCTGCATTACCCATACAATGCCATGCTACTGGGTCTAGTCCAGGCTCTTTATCTACAACTGCAGACATTCCTCTCCAGTGCTAATCTTCGCATGTTCTCACGCTCTAGGGCGCTGTAAAACCATATATTTACTGTTTTATTGACTTTTTTTTATTATTTTAGGCATGACATTTTTTTTCAAAATTATATAAGGAACATGCTACATATCATAAAAACCGAATACAAACAGCTATAAGGGAGGAATTGACAAAGCAAACATGTCCCGTAGCTCGATTGCTAGCGCAATCGACTCACACAATGAGGTCCGAGGGTCGAGTCCTGGCACAGGTGGAAACATTAGGACGTGTTTCCTTAAGGGACCTGCTGTTCATGTTCACCTATCAGTAAAATAGGTGCCTCTATTAGTCGACTGGTATGAGTCGCATCCTGAGGACAAAACTGACCTAATTTGCCCGAAATGTTCTTCATTACAAGGGGTTTTCTATATAGTGGTAAGTCATTGATGTCAGCTAGGCCTATATACCTCGTACATGTACTTGTGGAAATAAAGATTATTATTATTATTATTATTATTATTATTATTATTATTATTTAGAGTTATGCAGATACATCTCCTCCATCCAGATAATTTGAAAGTCTTTTCATATTTTCCATTCTTGGCGGGGAGTTTATTCTTTCTCATCAACGTTATAACGAAACGACGTTGAACGACACGACGTTGAGGAGGACTTCCTGTATCTCATAATCTGTCTTAGTCTCCGGCTTAATGAATGTAGTTTGGGTTCTTTTCTGAAGAGTTTGCTATCGAATTCTGGTAACCATTCAGCTGTGGTGTCACCCTGCAACTCTCGTCAGTGCTACAACGGCTGTTGTTTTATAAACCTATAAATGCAAGTGTGCTCCGTGATTGAATGTGGTTTCGCTAAATTCTCCCCTTCAGTTCATGATTACTGTTGAAATTCATGATGGATAGTGCACCTAGGAAGCGTGTAAGTATTGTAGCTCTTACAAAACATGCTGATTTGAGTACCAGACAGATCGCCGAAAATTTGAGCCTGGGAAAGTCAACTGTTGGTCGGATTCTGAAGAGAGCTGACGACATTGGTGATTGTGGAGCGCTGCATCGAGGAAGAAAACGCAATGACAAGGTTATCATAAGAAATAGTGTGAAGGATCCCAAGAAAAGCAACAAAAATCTAGAGGCATTTGGCTTCAGCTGGCGTAAATGTTGATTCTTCAACTGTTTGACGAAAGCCGGTAAAGAAACAATTATTGACTGCTGTTATGAAGAAACAGCAAACAGAGCATGTATATAGTGGAGTGAGGTGAGATGTAGCCCTGAGCAGACGACATCACCTGTTATGTGACTTGAGTCACATTACAGGTGACGTCAGGTGACATCAAACACTCAGCTCAGCGTCTCATCTAACACATGTTCCACTATGTATTTGTTCTGTTTACCTGTCTCTGTGAGCAGCGAAGTTCCTGGTGTTGGTCAGGGGCTGGTAATGACTCAGGTGCTGGTCATGACTTAGGGACTGGTCATGATTCTGGTGCTGGTCATGATCCATGGACTGGTAATGACCCAGGGACTGGTCATGACCCAGGTGCTGGTCATGACCTAAGTGCTGGTCATGACCCAGGTGCTAGTCATGACCCAGGTGCTGGTCATGATCCATGGACTGGTCATGCCCCAGGGACTGGTCATGACCCAGGTGCTAGCCATGACCCAGCTACTGGTCATGACCCAGCTGCTGGTCATGACCCAGCTGCTGGTCATGACCCAGCTGCTGGTCATGACCCAGGGGCTGGAAAGCACTGCGCTGTATAACTGTTAATCTGAACACTTTATTTATGAAAAGATTGTATGATCCTTTCGGAATTAGCGCTTTACTTTATTATATAATTATTACTGATGAAAAAACAGTGTAGTGACATCTAGCGATTAATAAAAAAAATGCAGTTACCCGCCGCAATCAGAAACAGCCAAGTTAGCCTTTGCTCTCAGAAAGAGTGCAATTTTCCCTTGCACTCAAAAATAAGGTTGCAACATCTCGCCCTCAAAACTGTATGGTTGCCCGCTCTTAGTAGTTGTGCAATTACCCGTTACACTTAGGAATAGTGCAGTCTCCCCCCTCCCTCCACCTTCTCTCAGGCTAAGAAATAGTACTGTTACCCCTTGTGATTAGAAATGGGGCAGTTGTCCATCACATTCATTAGTAATGCGGCTATTTCTGGCGTTCAGAAATAGTGCAGGTACTATTCATGCTCAGAGTGAACTTATTTCTTGCGCTCGTAAACGTTGTGGTTACCCCTCGCGCTCATGAACAATGCGCTTATTTCTCGCGGTCAGAAATGGTGAGGCTGCCCCTCGCACTCAGAAATAGTGCAGGTATTTCTTGCACCGAGAAATAGCGTCTTTACCCCCCCCCCACCTTGCTCGTAGATACCGCAGCTATCCTTCACCCCTCAGAAATAGTGCAGCTGCCTTTAATTCTTGGAAATAGCATGGTTACCCCTCGCACTCGGAAATATAGAAGGTACCCATTGTACTCGTAACTCGGTTACTCCTTGAGCTCGGAAGTACTTTAAAGGTAACTCACTGTGCTCATAAATATTTTAGTCACCCCTGACTCTCAAAAGTACTGCGGATATTTCCTTCACATTCAGTGCGATAAACCCTCACGCTCAGAAATAGTATGGTTATCTCTTATACACAGAAAATGTGCAGTTATCCCTCGCTCATAAATAGTATGGTTATCCCTCGTGCTGAGAAATAGTGAGGTTATCCCTCAACGCTGTGTTTCTCTTTACATTTAAGTATCCCCCAACAGGCGGCACCTATTGCGGCTGTCAGAATTACATACTTCTCTCTCCTCACCAGAAGAATTTCATCCATAACTTCAGAACTCCTGGTTCGATCGGTTTGAAATTTTCCACACTTGTGAACTACGTAGTGGCTAGCTCATGCAACTACTGGGAGGGGCAGTAGTGCAGCTACTAGTTCAGTCTGGGGGAAGTTTAAGATAGGATTTTAATCTGGGGGATCTTAAGACTGGGTTTCAATCTGGGGGATCTTAAGACTGGGTTTCAATCTGGGGGATCTTAAGACTGGGTTTCAATCTGGGGGATCTTAAGACTGGGTTTCAATCTGGGGGCTCTTAAGGCTGGGTTTCAATCTGGGGGCTCTTAAGGCTGGGTTTCAATCTGGGGGATCTTAAATCTGGGTTTCAATCTGGGGGCTCTTAAGGCTGGGTTTCAATCTGAGGGATCTTAAGACTGGGTTTCAATCTGGGGGATCTTAAATCTGGGTTTCAATCTAGGGAGGTCTTAAGACTGGGTTTCAATCTGAGGGATCTTAAATCTGGGTTTCAATCTAGGAGATCTTGAGACTGGGTTTTAATCTGGGGAAGGAGTTTATGCCAGGTTTTTTTTTTTTTTTTTTGGGGGGGGGGGGGAGTTTACCTGGAGGATGTTCCGGGGGTCCGGGGCCCCCAGGCCCCACGCGGGACCTGGCCATGGAGCGGGAGAAGGGGGGGCAGAATTTCAATCTGAGTGAAGGGAAGCTTAGGCCGGGATATCTATCTGGGGAGGAGCTTAAAACACACAAGCCGCGGGAACAAAAATATCAAAGTCGTTTTAAAACATATTGACAGCAGGTGAAATTTCTTAAAGTATCGTTGCTTGGTGGTCACCGATCATCATAATATAGTCCACTTACCTTGCCTTACTCCATGACTGTCAACATGGACTATATAATACCGACAAGTTGATAAGACGTATGTTATTTATCTTTACTCCGAAACGTTTCGCCTGGACAGTAGGCTTCTTCAGTCGAATACGAGAGAGGTAGCAGAAACATAAAGATGATGTAAAAAGTACATCACCCTCGAAGACGCAGTTTTGAGATGGTCAGTCCCTCAACCTGGGTGTTCCACTAAGGGCCACTGTGTCAGTGTTATGAAGCCAGTTTTGATATTGATTTCATGTGATCACTAAAGAAAGTCTCTTGTAACTGGCTTCAGAGATTGTCAACACTGGCATATGCTACTTAAAAGAAGATTTGCAACGTTATTGTGATGTCTGGGTTCAAATTTACTAATTTGATATTTTTCAAAATTTGGTATCTTCTTGTGATATTACTCTGGTATGCTTCATCTGAACGACTTGAAACTCTAACAGAGAATTAGACACTTGTGCAACATCTGGGTAACGTTAGTGTAGACGTTTTGCCAACCAGTGGCTTGATCAATACAAATTCAATTACATAATTGGAAAACAGTAGATCAATATACAAAAGATGAGTAATCAGTCCCTAAGCCTTGTAGTTGGTGAAAAGCACCATAGTCTTGAAGACGTATCATGGAGGTTTCCCTCTGGTTAGATTCAGTTCAGCTCTCCTTGGAAATGTTGTCAGTCGTGATACACGTCAGATTACCTCAGCACAACGACAGATTGATTCTCTCAGCTTTCGTTACGCTGTCAGGTGTGATGTATGCAAGACTGCCTCAGAACGACGAGTGTGATAATCAGAGCTCTCTTACTCTCGTAATAGTGACAGGTGTGATGCATGCAAGACTGCCTCAGAACGACGGCAACGACCTACCTGGCAACTTTTAATATGTAAACGAATTTGCTTCCAAAATTATGACTTCAAAACTTGTAATGTATCTTTAATGAACTCTGGAAGTGTCGCCTTCCTGTTTCCTCCTGGGTCCCCAACCCCCTCTCTTGGGTCCCCAATCCCCTCCCTTGCCTCCTCCTCCTGAACCTCATGGACCTCCTTGTCTTCTGGACTTTTCTGTCTCCTGAACCTTCCTGTCTCCTAGGCGCCCCTGCTGTCTAGACGACCGTCTTCCCCTGGACCTTTCTGTCTTTTGGTTATTCCTATCTACTCCTGAGAGTTCATGTCTCCTCCTGGGCGTCCATGTCACATTAAGCTTTCCGTAACTCAAAATAAAGAAAAGCTTTCTTTAAGAAAAGTCCACCATCGCTTAAAGTTTGAAGCCGATCCGAAGACATTTTTCAGTTATTGCTCAGAATCCAACGATTCTCAGTTGCTTACTACCTTAGAAATGTTTCACATCCGTGTCTACACAGCAGAAACTTACTGTGTACTGTGCTATCCTGTACGTAAGATACATCTACACAGACCAAACTTACAGGATACTATCCTATACTGAGATGCCTCACCCATTAAAGACTGAGGATGTTTTAAGCAGGTTCAGTCAAGTATATTCAGTGTCACTTAATGGGGAAAAATTTACAATATTTTAAACAAAAAAACTGGCCAGTAAGAATCTACATACTTTAAACATTCTGTACACCTGTTAAAAATACTACACAGCTGTTAAAAACACGACACAGCTGTTAAAAACACGACACAGCTGTTAAAAAATCACACAGCTGTTAAAACACTACAAACCTGTTAAAATATTGCACACCTGTTAAAATACAACAAACCCGTTAAAATACTACACACCTGTTAAAATACTACACATCTGTCAAGTGTAGTTATTGTCTTCACAACACACACACCTGTCAAATGTAGTTATGGGCTTCACAACACCACACACCTGTCAGTGTAGTGATTATCACAACACACACTTGTCAGTGTAGTGATGATCTCATTACACACACTGTCATGTGTAGTGATCACAACATCACACACCTGACAAATTACAACACTTCACTGTATATAGTGACATGATCATTTTTTTTAACACTCCGCTCGTCTCCCACCGATATAGAGTGACCCCCTCCCCCTCAAAAAAAGAAGAAACACTTGCACCATCATTCACTCAATCATTGCCTTCCCAGAAGCCCGAACCAATACTAGAACAAACTGTTAAGCTCTCAGCTGCATATACAGTCCACACCTTTATATGCTTCTTAATTAATGGATCCTCAATTATCAGCGTACATAGAGAATAAATTAATCTTCTAGTCACTGGAGGTCCCTCCTGACACGTTATACAAGGATGATTTATTCAGAGACTGATAAACGACAGTCTACAGTGTCAGTGAATAGCAATTTGTTCATCAAATTATTAATAGGGGAGAGAAAATAGCAATAGAGAGAGAGGAAGAGAGAAAGAGAATTTTGGGAGATGTTAAGCGAGTGTTTAGGAAGTTTTGAACCAAGTGAGAGAGTAACTGTGGTAGGGGACCTGAATGCTTAAGTGCGAGAAACGGTTAGAGAGGGTGTGGTAGGAAAGTTTGGGGTGCCAGGTGTAAGTGATAATGGGAAGCCTTTGACTGAACTTCGTACTGAAAGGGGTTTGCTAATAGGTAATGAATATTTTAAGAAAAAGAGGATAAATAAGTATACAAGATATGATATACGGCGTAATGACAGTAGTTTGTTAGACTTTGTATTGGTAGATAAAAGACTGATGGATAGACTTCATGATGTGCATGTTTATAGAGGGGTCACAGATATATTAGATCATTGTTTAGTTATAACTATAGTGAGATGGGATACAAGGAGAATGGCATCAGCAAGTAAGAGAGGTGAATGTTTATATACTAAAGGAGGAAGTTCAACTAATAGGCCTTCTGCGTGGGTTGTGGTATACCTTTACCCTTGAAGAGTTTCTAGAGTTAATCTACTCTCGGAGCCCGGCCATTGGTCAGGCTCATCTGGTGCTTGCCTGGGGTGATGACATAACGGGGAGAAACCACCTTCCTGATCGCGCAGCGACCAAAATGCGTTTAAATTTTTAAATAATAGTCCCCGGGATTTTTTTTCTCCTCTATGTTAATGTCTGTCAGGTTAATTCCTCTCCCGGTGCCGTGCTGCTGAGCCTCCAGCACGTCAGGAGCGGTGTGTCTTGTTTAACTAGTAATTGAAAAAGGATGGTATTCAAGCATGAGTAAGAGAAGGAAATACATGAATGGTATATAATACCGACAAGATGAAGAATTAGACACAAGTGCAACATCTGGGTATCTTTATTTGTAGACGTTTCGCCATCCAGTGACTTTATCAATACAAGGACATAATGTGAAGAATGTAGACCTATATACATGAGGTAATCATCGTAGTCTTCAAGACTACGGTGTTCTTCACCAACTCCGAGGTTGAGGGACTGCTTACCTCATCTTTTGTATATAATTCTATCTTCATATTATGTAGCTGTAGTGTACTGATAAAGCCACTGGATGGCGAAACGTCTATAAATAAAGATACCCAGATGTTGCACTTGTGTCTAATTCTTCATCAAGTGAAGGTAAACATTAATGTTGGTTGAGTGAGTCGGGAGTGAGTGGATGTTTTAATACTGTGTTCAGGAGCCTGGCTCTGGCCTGGTCTGGGGCTTCATGTGTCCCGCTGTCGTAGCCTACAGCACGTTGGCTCTTGTAAATGGCATGAAGTAGATCATTCAATGTGATAGTGGAGTGGCTTTATGTGGTGCTGCCCGCTAGCTCAGGTGCTTTTGTGAAGTGTTGGTACAGTTGCAATGTTGCTCCATCCAGACACATCTTGTTCTGCTGCCTTCCATAACCTACCTCACGCGCGGCACACTCGCACAAACGCATACTCTCTCTCTCTCTCTCTCTCTCTCACAGACTCACACACACACACAAACACACACACACACACACACACACACACACACACACACACACACAGGTATGACAAGGCTCTTAGAGCAGGGAGGGTTGACCTAGTAGAGACCAGCGGATAGGCGGGACCAGGTGCTGTGAATCGACCCTTGCAACCACAAATAGGTGAGCACACACACATACACATATACACATACACACTATAAACTAAGACTCGACCTCTGCAGTTACGTAAAGATGAGTATATTCTCTCTCGCTCACTCTCTCTCTCTCAGGAAACCTTCCAGCACAGAAAACAATCTCCAGGACTGGATCAGTGACTGTCACTGAGAGGAAGTAGTGAGTGTACACTAGGTGTGAATGGTGTACGTCAGGGATCACACAGAATCTTGTAAAAGGACTACGACGTTACTTCAGAATTTTAAAGGTTGTGAATAACGCCAATCCTGGCTTGTGTAGGTGACTGCCGCAGCCATCCCAGATGTGCACATGTGAGGAACATTGTTACACCTATGAGGAAGATGTGAACATACGTGAACAAAATGTGCGCACAGGTGAGAAAGATTTGTACACGTGCGAGAAACATGTACACACGTGAGGGAAGCTGTACACACATGAGAAAGGTGTACACACAACAGAGACTTGGAATACCTGCTAAAACTGTCAATAAAAACCACCAATGGTTTTTATAACTGGATGAGAGTGCCTTGACGACGGCCAAGGGCTCTTGATCTTTGCAACTGGAGCAACCTTCCTCTGCCTCGGATTAAATCCGATCGCCCTTTATTCTCAACACGATGAATAACCCACGACGAGTTCATCGAGTCTACATGAATGCAAGAAATAATAATACTGATAATAATAATAATAATAATAATAATAATAATAATAATAATAATGTCTCACAAAAGAGCAATAAAAATCGAGAAAGTTGTCGTTGATGGGGATACTCTTCAACACATCTCCATCAATAATAACGTTCATTCTTTCGTGAATAATATAGTATCTATGTTCCAGTAATTATTGAAATTTCTAGGTTAAGTCAATATTTTTTTCCCCTTTATGTTAATGTAGAAATGAATATTTTTGTACTAAAAGGACCTTAGAAAACTTACTTAACCTTATTGTAACAAGCGCAATTTAATTTAGCCTAATCCAACTAAATATATTTTAGGTAAATTTACAATAATTTAATAATTAACACAATGAATTATATTTTTTTGTTAGGTTCAGAATGATTTCTGCGAAATTATCACATACACAAATTTTCGCTTGCTTTATTCGGCAAGAGCGTTGCTATTTAAGCCAAAATCGCAAGTTTTATCTATTTGGCACGACATATATATATATATATATATATATATATATATATATATATATATATTTATATATTTATATATATATATATATATATATATACAGGGAGGTACCACCTCTAGAACTGTCCTAGGGACCCTCATCCTCAGAGATAAGAATAAACTTGCTTCAGGGAAAATTCAAGGTTCTCCCTGAACCACCCCCTATATTTAATTAATATATATTTTATTTTAAGACAAAATACACTGACAAAACATTCACAAAGATACAATAGAAAGTAAAATAACATAGGTAACTCAGAGCTACATCTCGAATACTTTGTCCATCTGAACGCTTTTGGCTGCTATCAGATCTACATAGTTGGGGTGGCTCCCTTATTGCTGCGCATCCGGCTGTTGTGAGGCTCCTCTTGATAATGTTATTAACCTTGTCGTATCTTGCAATCCTTCCCTCGGATTTACGGCACACAAGACAGTGGTGCCCGAATCAGTCTGATGTTTCACTGCCGCAAATACATCCGTGTTCGGCGAGAATAGTGGCAAGTCGAAGGACAACACCAATGAGGATGGTCTGTGGGTCGAGGCGTGTGCCAAGACTGGAGTTGGGAACAGCCAATAGAAAGTCCCTTACATGGTGAGCTCTCACTGCCAGGAGGTGGGCTCTGTCCTTCCCCGACAGACCTTGAAGCAATGTTGAGGCTATATTCTCCACTACTGGACCATCCCAGTGTGACTGTAGTTGTTGAGAGGTGCCGGTCTAGTTTCAGAGCCCCTCAAATTATCCCAGATCATGGCTCCATCAACGAACTTTTGTTCATGGACTCCAATCTTGTCCCCAAGATATTCAGGGAGAATCGCTGCTACAAATCCACTGGATGCAACACAAGAGGACAGGAAAGCAGGTAGCGCAATCTGTGATGATTTGCGGACACCAATGCCTCCTAGACTGACTGGAAGTGTTGCTTGGTCTCACTGCCCATCTTCTAAAGAAAGGTTAAGTACTTTCGTAAAAATATTCCTCAGGATACCGTCGTATTCGTGCAGTATAGGGTTATAACCCTATACCTTCAAATGGAGGTACACATCTTATGAAATATGTCAACCTGTGCAGATTCAAGCACTTTGTGAGAAGGTACAAGGCATCGTGGGTGTCAAGATTGCCAATTCGTTGTTCCATCCTCCTCAACTTTTCCAGCTTCTTCCTGAGAATTGTGTCAATGGCATCACTTATCAGAGGTGCTCCAAGCAAGACGCTATTTGTGGGGACAATGACTGATGCTCCTGGTAGTTATGGTCTCACTGCGTCGATTGATTGACTGAGATGATCTCACATTTGGATGGACTCAGGATGAGACCCATTTCCTGTCCCCGTGTCAACACCTGTGTAAGATCATCTAGAAGGAGCTCCTTTGTACCTGCTAGTATGCCATCATCCAGGAACCAGATGTTTAGCTCACTGGTCAGTCTGACTGTGATTTCCCTAACCGCTATACAGATTGAAATGATGCGAGAGGATTCCCTTGCTGGACACCCGCTGATGATGAGATTTCATGCTCTCCAAACAGAAGCATTTATTCCTAGCTGAAACAAAAGGGAAGAGACCAGGGTAATATATATATATATATATATATATATATATATATATATATATATATATATATATATATATATATATATATATATATATATATATATATATATATATATCTTGAGACCTGAAAGTGCGGAACGGAAAAATGAAATCTGTATGCTGATAAAAGTGATAAAATCACCTTTACATCTGATGATTCCTTAACTGCATCACACAGTGATGGAGGATCGATCCTCCGTTCGCTTCTTTCAGAGAGGATGTTGGTAACTGACAAAAGGGACAAAAGACAGCTAAGAACAGCTACCAATGGAGCCAGTAAAGTCAGAAGGGAAGCAAGGAAAAAACAAGGCTAACAACAGGCGAGTACAGCTAAAGACAATATCACATAAGGTTGAAGGAGAGGGAGGGAAGTTCATGTGGCAGACATGTTTGAAGTGGCAGGCACAGGTTGGTAACACGTCTTGCTAATTAGAGAGCTTTAACAAGTTGTGACTTGATAAAGCTCTACACACAGCTAAGCTTTATCCCAAGTAAAGCATCTTCTGCATAATAAGTTTGTTTTTAACTATGTGATAAATGTTAAGAACAACTGGGAGGAACTCAACGACGATGACATGGATGACCTGCGAAAAAATCAATGAAATGTTCAAAGAGGAATATACGATCCAAATTAAAAAAAAAAAACAGCATTACAGAAAAATGAAATGGAATGAAATATTGCAATGAAAAGACATAAACGTTTATATGAAGAGTCTGAAGCATATTAAAAAATAATTCAGTTTATTAATAACAATAAAAATGCTTTCAAATGAGCTGATGCAGGTAACAGCTCTTAGCTTGTCAATAAAGTTAGGGATCCTTAACCTGTAAATAGCTTGTCAATAAAGTTAGGGATCCTTAACCTGTAAATAGCTTGTCAATAAAGTTAGGGATCCTTAACCTGTAAATAGCTTGTCAATAAAGTTAGGGATCCTTAACCTGTAAATAGCTTGTCAATAAAGTTAGGGATCCTTAACCTGTAAATAGCTTGTCAATAAAGTTAGGGATCCTTAACCTGTAAATAGCTTGTCAATAAAGTTAGGAATCCTTAACCTGTAAATAGTTTGTCAATAAAGTTAGGGATCCTTAACCTGTAAATAGCTTGTCAATAAAGTTAGGGATCCTTAACCTGTAAATAGCTTGTCAATAAAGCTAGGAATCCTTAACCTGTAAATAGCTTGTCAATAAAGCTAGGGATCCGTAACCTATAAATAGCTTGTCAATAAAGCTAGGGATCCTTAACCTGTAAATAGCTTGTCAATAAAGCTAGGGGTCCTTAACCTATAAATAGCTTGTCAATAAAGCTAGGAATCCTTAACCTGTAAATAGCTTGTCAAAGCTAGGGATCCTTAACCTATAAATAGCTTGTCAATAAAGCTAGGAATCCTTAACCTGTAAATAGCTTCTCAATAAAGCTAGGGATCCTTAACCTATAAATAGCTTGTCAATAAAGCTAGGAATCCTTAACCTGTAAATAGCTTGTCAATAAAGCTAGGGATCCTTAACCTGTAAATAGCTTGTCAATAAAGCTAGAGATCCTTAACCTGTAAATAGCTTGTCAATAAAGCTGGGAATCTTAACCTATAAATAGCTTGTCAATAAAGCTGGGAATCTTAACCTATAAATAGCTTGTCAATAAAGCTGGGACTCTTAACCTATAAATAGCTTGTCAATAAAACTGGGAATCTTAACCTATAAATAGCTTGTCAATAAAGCTGGGAATCTTAACCTATAAATAGCTTGTCAATAAAGCTAGGAATCCTTAACCTGTAAATAGCTTGTCAATAAAGCTGGGAATCTTAACCTATAAATAGCTTGTCAATAAAGCTGGGAATCTTAACCTATAAATAGCTTGTCAATAAAGTTGGGAATCTTAACCTATAAATAGCTTGTCAATAAAGCTGGGAATCTTAACCTATAAATAGCTTGTCAATAAAGCTGGGAATCTTAACCTGTAAATAGCTTGTCAATAAAGCTAGGAATCCTTAACCTGTAAATAGCTTGTCAATAAAGTTAGGAATCCTTAACCTGTAAATAACTTGTCAATAAAGCTAGGGATCCTTAACCTAACCTTGTCAAACCCCGTGTAAAAAAAAAGTAGCAACAATTAAAGAAGAGGTGAAGAGCAGGTACTGGAGGGTCGAGACGAAGAACAAAAAGAACTTAGAATCAATACAAGAAATCACTATGGATAAAGGAAGAGACAAAGTTCAAAAATAATATCTTTATTTCTACATGTACAATGACATACTAATATATAGGAAGCCGCTTGTTATGCTGAGCATTTCGGGCAAATTACGTCCATTTTGTCCCAGGATGCGACCCACACCAGCCGACTAATACCCAGGTACCTATTTTACTGATGGGTGAACACAGAAAACACGTGTAAGCAAACACACCCAATGTTTCCACCCTTGCCGGGAATCGAACTACGGACCCTGAGCGTGTGAAGCAAGAGCTTTGCCAACCAGGCCACGGGCCACAAGAGCAAGACAGAGTAAATATCCAGTTCACATTCGTAAAAGCAACTTAAACATAAAAAGACAAAATTCAAAGAATCAACAGATACAACGACAAAAATTGGAGAATAAATAACAAAAAAAAATATATCTGTAAAAGAGTTCAATTTTCGCTGAGCAAATTCCTGCACATCTAATATATGAAGCCATTATGACAGCCACATAAACTATCCATGAAAAAATGAATGGGCAAATTGCATTTATTTTGGATGTGAAGAAATCTTTTGGAAGTTTATCTTACACAAAACTCAAATGGAAACTACAAAACAGTTTTAATATATTGTCAACTACTACAGCACATGAGAAATTTTATATTTAAAAGCCGCTGATAATATTTCAGATTTACATAATTGACTTGGAAGAAGTAATCTAAACAATATGACAATGTTTGTTAATTATACTGAAGTAATATGAAAAATACGTAATAGATATATATGACAGCAAGTGAATATAAAGACACTTTGATAAAAGGAGAACGTGGAGTGACAGGTGGATAATGGAAATATAATGTAGATAATTGATATCTAATAGAAGGGGTGACAATGACACCAGGATATATAAAGAATACAGATTGCTTGTAAAAGTATTAAAGCCATCAGAGGGAGAGAGGGATTTAGGCGTCATGTCTGCAAGTTAACAATTTATTGTGGTGGAAAAAGACATAGAAACTTTTTATAAAGTGGGGAAACAGCAAGTTGTTAGAGTAAGTTAGCAGCACAGTGTTGATATACCCAGTTTTAACTAAATGATATAGATAAAAGGCGTCATCGTGTGTGTGTACTGTACACACACACACACACACACCCTTTCTCTCACATTTCTCTCTCTCTCCCCCTTGGTCTTATCCCTCACCCCCATACTCTCTCCTCTCTCTCCCTCTTTCTACCCTTTCTCTCTCCTCTCTCTCCCTCTTTCTACCCTTTCTCTCTCCCCCTCGCACCCTCTCCCTACTCTAGCCTTCTGTCTGTGGTAAAAAAAAAAAAAAAAAAAATGGGTGGCCCTAGAGGACGGAAAACCAGAGATCTGGTAGACGAACCAGGGAGGAAAGACTGAGAGTTAGAGCTCCAAAAACGGAAGGAAGAGTGGGGAAGGAAGATAGTAGAGCTTGGTAAGAAAATGGAGGAGCAGATAGCTGAAGAGTGCAGGAAGTGGGAAGTACAGGTCTTAGCAGCAGAAGCTAGGATACAGTGCTTAGAAGAGAAACTGCAAAGCCTGAAACAGATTAGAGAGACAAATGACAATTCAGATGTGACATCAGGAAATTCAATGTCAGGCACAGACAAGGGGACGGTAAGCAACAACGGAGACATGAAGTACACGAAGGCCCTATCAGACCCACGTGGGGCCAGGGAAAAGACGAGGAGCACACTAAGATCAAATGACAGGTCCGAAGACAATGAAGGTATGCTATATGCAGAGATTCTAACAGCCAACTGCAGTAGCAAGGGACAGCTGGTCATGAAAGACAGTTCACTGAGAATAGAAGTTTCAGATATGACAGGGACTGAAGGCAAGAACATGTCAATGGAAGGAAATAAAATGCCTCAGAGGAAGCAGATGGAGACTCAGTGGGAGGAGGAAAGGGCGAGGTCAGTTTTTGTGTACGGGCTCCAAGAAGCCAAGGGGGACAACTTTGAAGAAATAAAACAGGAGGAGAAAAAAATGATTGAAGGCATCATGAAAACAATAGGTGAGGGCGATATGACCCAGGTGACAAATTTTCAGAGAATTAGGTGGTTTGCGAGTGGAAGGATACGGCCTGTCAGAGTAACTTTCAATGAAGAATCAGTTCGAACCAGGATTCTGCAAGAGAAAGCAAGACTGAGGGACAAACAGGGGTACCAGAAAGTATACCTCGACTGCGACAGAACACAAGAAGAAAGGACTACACTGAAAGAGAGGGTACAGAGACGCAAGGAGGAACGAGAGGCAATGACGAAAATGAGCAGGACCCAGACACAGGAGGAAGGGCAAACACACCCCACAGAATCTCCCACCAAAACACTCCAACTGCGACATTCCCAACGCAACTGAGCAACCTATACTACAACCCACTCACTGTTCCCTCTGCCACCAAACCCCATATCACAAACCTCACCCCAACAGCTGTCCCTTATGGGCATTCTGACCCCACCCCATCATCACAAACCCCACCTACACCACAGCCCCATATAGGCCCCCACCAAGGCTCTCGCTCCCCAACCCCAATATTCTTGCATGACCACAATGATAGAAAAGAAACTGAAAGTTTGGTACACAAACGCGGATGGAATAACGAATAAACATGAGGAGTGGAACGAAAGAATCAGTGAAAAATCCCCAGACATCATAGCAGTCACAGAAACAAAACTCGCTGAGACAATAACAGACACAATCTTCCCAACGGGATATCAGATCCTGAGGAAAGATAGAAGGAGTAGAGGGGGAGGAGGGGTTGCACTGCTCATAAAACACCGATGGGGATTTGAGGAAATGGAAGGCATGGACATGATTGGAGAAAGAGACTACATTGTAGGTACAATTCAGTCCGGAGAACATAAAGTAGTCATTGGAGTGATGTATAACCCACCACAGAACTGCAGGAGGCCAAGAGAGGAGTACGAAGAAAACAACAGGGTGATGGTGGACACACTGGCTGAGGTGGCAAGAAGAGCTCACTCGAGCAGAGCAAAGTTACTGGTAATGGGCGATTTCAACCACAGGGAGATCGACTGGGAAAACCTGGAGCCACATGGGGGTCCCAAAACATGGAGAGCCAAGATGATGGATGTGGTACTTGAAAACCTCATGCATCAACATGTCAGGGACACAACCAGAGAGAGAGGGGAGGATGAGCCAGCAAGACTGGATCTTGTGTTCACCCTGAGCAGTTCAGACATTGAGGACATCACTTACAAGAGGCCCCTTGGAGCTAGCGATCACGTGGTTCTGAGTTTTGATTATATAGTAGAGTTACAAGTGGAGAAGGTAACAGGAACTGAAGGGGACAGGCCAAACTATAAAAGAGGGGACTACACAGGTATGAGAAACTTCCTGCAGGAGGTTCAGTGGGACAGAGAAATGGTAGGAAAATCAGTAAACGAGATGATGGAATATGTGGCAACAAAGTGCAAGGAGGCAGAGGAAAGTTTTGTTCCCAAGGGAAACAGAAATAATAGGAAGACCAAAACGAGTCCTTGGTTTACCCGAAGGTGTAGGGAGGCAAAAACTAAGTGCAACAGAGAATGGAAAAGGTACAGGAGGCATAGGACCCAGGAAAACAAGGAGATTAGTAGAAGAGCCAGAAACGAGTATGCACAGATAAGGAGGGAGGCCCAGCGACAGTATGAAAACGACATAGCATCGAAAGTCAAATCTGACCCGAAACTGCTGTATAGCCACATTAGGAGGAAGACAACAGTCAAGGACCAGGTGATAAGACTGAGGAAAGAATGTGGAGAACTCACAAGAAACGATCAAGAGGTATGTGAGGAGCTCAACACGAGATTTAAGGAAGTATTTACAGTAGAGACAGGAAGGACTCTGGGGGGACAGACCAGATGGGGACACCAGCAAGGAATACACCAACAAGTGTTGGACGACATACATACAGATGAGGAGGAGGTGAAGAAACTGCTAAGGGACATCAATACCTCAAAGGCAGTGGGACCGGACATCTCCCCGTGGGTCCTTAGAGAGGGAGCAGATATGTTGTGCGTGCCACTTACCACAATCTTCAACACGTCCCTGGAAACTGGGCAACTACCTGAGGTATGGAAGATGGCAAATGTAGTTCCCATTTTTAAAAAAGGAGACAGAAAAGAGGCACTAAACTATAGACCTGTGTCATTGACGTGTATAGTATGCAAAATTATGGAGAAGATTATCAGGAGGAAAGTGGTGGAGCACCTGGAACGGAACAAGAGTATAAATGCCAACCAGCACGGATTCACGGAAGGCAAATCCTGTGTCACAAACCTTCTGGAGTTTTATGATAAAATAACAGAAGTAAGACACGAGAGAGAGGGGTGGGTTGATTGCATCTTCTTGGACTGCAAAAAGGCCTTTGACACAGTTCCTCACAAGAGATTAGTGCAGAAGCTAGAGCATCAGGCGCATATAACAGGAAGGGCACTGCAATGGATCAGAGAATACCTGACAGGGAGGCAACAACGAGTCATGGTACGTAATGATGTATCACAGTGGGCACCTATGACGAACGGGGTCCCACAGGGGTCGGTCCTAGGACCAGTGCTATTTTTGGTATATGTGAACGACATGATGGAAGGGTTAGACTCAGAAGTGTCCCTGTTTGCAGATGATGTGAAGTTAATGAGGAGAATTAAATCTGATGAGGACCAGGCAGGACTTCAAAGAGACCTGGACAGACTGGACACCTGGTCCAGCAAACGGCTTCTCGAATTTAATCCTGCCAAATGCAAAGTCATGAAGATAGGGGAAGGGCACAGAAGACCACATACAGAGTATAGGCTAGGTGGCCAAAGACTGCAAACCTCACTCAAGGAGAAAGATCTTGGGGTAAGTATAACACCGAGCATGTCTCCGGAAGCACACATCAATCAGATAACTGCTGCAGCATATGGGCGCCTGGCAAACCTGAGAACAGCATTCCGATACCTTAGTAAGGAATCGTTCAAGACACTGTACACCGTGTATGTCAGGCCCATACTGGAGTATGCAGCACCTGTTTGGAACCCGCACTTGATAAAGCACGTCAAGAAACTAGAGAAAGTACAAAGGTTTGCGACAAGGTTAGTTCCAGAGCTAAGGGGAATGTCCTATGAAGAAAGATTAAGGGAAATCGGCCTGACGACACTGGAGGACAGGAGGGTCAGGGGAGACATGATAACGACATATAAAATACTGCGTGGAATAGACAAGGTGGACAAAGACAGGATGTTCCAGGGAGGGGACACAGAAACAAGAGGCCACAATTGGAAGTTGAAGACACAAATGAGTCAGAGAGATATTAGGAAGTATTTCTTCAGTCATAGAGTTGTAAGGCAGTGGAATAGCCTAGAAAATGACGTAGTGGAGGCAGGAATCATACACAGTTTTAAGACGAGGTTTGATAAAGCTCATGGAGCGGGGAGAGAGAGGGCCCAGTAGCAACCGGTGAAGAGGCGGGGCCAGGAGCTAAGACTCGACCCCTGCAACCACAAATAGGTGAGTACAAATAGGTGAGTACACACACACACACACACACACACACACACATACAAACGTATGATAAGCCATCTATGTATCATAGGTACTGCACGAGTTTAAAGACTAAATGTCATAAGTCTTGGAATGGGAGGGGACAGTAAAATAGCATGCTGTGAAACAATCGGGAAGCACCGTGCCAGAGTTACAACAATACCTAACTTATTAACGAGTCCTTTTTGGTGAAAGTTTTGAGAAAATAACTTAGGAATACAGACCTTAAGAACTGTGAGTACACGGAAGTTATCGAGGAGATACCTTGTCTAGGTACGGAAGCAGGGAAGGATTCAGGAGAATTCAGTAGCCTTCACCAGATGAATGAACTTATCTGTACACTATATGATAGCACCAGGGAAGATTTTTCTAGGCTAACGGCCGTCTGACTATGGACTGCTATGTGGCGACAACAAACAAGTATAATATATAACTTTATTGTAATAATCTTTCACAGTTAGTAGCTTCAGATGCAGAATTTCATTCAGTTTCCTGTGGTATAGGGTAGCATAAAAGGCACTCAATGTGCGCCCCTCTGGTTGCTCGGCAAACATCGATGTGATAGTCCAGTTCGGTCCAGACGCTCTGCAGTATATCTGGTGTTATCATGCGAACTGCTTCAGTGATCGAAATTTTCAGCTCCTCCAGGGTTGCAGGTAGTGGTGGTACGTAAACTGTGCTCTTCACGTACCCCCAAAGAAAGAAGCCACAAACAGCTAGGTCCGGTGACTTGCAGGCCACTTGCAGAGGTCACAGGATCTAACTGTTTGTGACTACTTTCTTTGGGGGTAAGTGAAAGCCAAGGAGGTGATAAGAAACAGTAAGAAAAAATGGTGAAAACAGACAATAACGTAATGGAAGGCAACGAGAGGAAGAAAAAGAAGGTTACTGATGATCTACAAACTCAAGAAAGATGAAGGAGGGCCAGGAAGTAGAAGACGGGATGTCAAGAAACGTGAGATCAAATCGATTATCGGGTTCACAGGATGAAAGAAAGAGATGGTGCAGATGGCAAATTTTCAGAGGCTCTGGAGTTTTCCTCACGACAAACAACGTCCAAACTAACTTTCTGGTCACAAATACCTTGAAATAGGATCCTCTGGCAGAAAATGTTCTTGAAGACCACACAAAAAGATACAAAACATCCAGGCCATGGGAAAACCTGGGTAGCCACAGCCACTCAAGAGGGAGAGGTTTTTTAGTGCCAGGAAGGAAAAAAAACTGGCAGGAAATGGCAGAAATCGTACACCAAATCCAGTCATTCCTGGAGTGGAACCACAGTCGATGGCCTCCACTCCAAACCAACAGATACAGATACTAATGCCGGAAAAAAAATCCCCCCCCAGTACCAACAATACCACCAGTCCGATAACATTCTTCTTTGCAAATATACAGGGTCTAAAGCCAGCAATAAACAACAAAATACCTTTCATCCGTGGACTGCTTGCAGAGGCAAAGGCAATGTTCGCGGCTTTCACTGAGACCCACATAAAGGATCACTTGGACAACGAAATATGGATCCCAGGTTACAACCTATACAGATGTGACAGAGTGAACAGGCAAAAGGGGGGGGTTGGCCTGTACATTGCAGAGTCACTTGTTTGCACAGAACTGCTTAATGCCTCAAATGACGTAGTGGAAGTTTTAGCAGTAAAGGTCGAGAACCAAAACCTAGTCATTGTGGTAGTCTACAAGCCTCCGGATGCAACATCCCAGCAATTCCAGGAACAGCTGTTAAAAATTGACCACTGTCTGGAAAATCTTCCAGCTCCTGCACCCAACATCTTGCTCCTGGGGGATTTCAACTTAAGGCACCTAAAATGGAGGAATATAGCAAATAATATTGTTGCAGTAATAACACCAGGAGGCAGCTCTGATGAAAACTCACACTCACACGAGCTTTTAAATCTCTGCACAAAATTCAATTTAAACCAGCAAATAATAGAGCCTACTAGACTGGAGAATACACTAGACCTCATCTTCACTAACAATGATGATCTGATAAGAAATGTCACCATATCAAAAACAATATACTCAGATCACAACATAATTGAGGTTCAGACATGTATGCGTGGAGCCTCAGACCGACAAAATGAGACTAGTCACGAGGGAGCATTCACCAAATTCAACTTCAATAACAAAAACATAAAGTGGGACCAAGTAAACCAAGTCCTAACCGATATAAGCTGGGAAGATATACTAAGCAACACAGACCCAAACTTATGCCTAGAACAGATTAACTCGGTGGCACTCGATGTATGCACAAGGCTTATTCCTCTAAGAAAAAGGAGGAGTAGATGTAAAATAGAAAGAGACAGGCGCTCCCTTTACAGGCGACGGAAAAGAATAACAGAGCGGCTAAAAGAGGTCAATATATCAGAAATGCGCAGGGAGACACTGGTCAGAGAAATAGCAAGCATCGAACTTAAGCTAAAAGAATCCTTTAGGAGTCAGGAATCGCGGGAAGAACTAAAAGCCATAAATGAAATCGAAAGAAACCCAAAGTATTTCTTCTCCTATGCCAAATCAAAATCGAGAACAACGTCCAGTATTGGGCCCCTACTTAAACAAGATGGGTCCTACACAGATGACAGCAAGGAAATGAGTGAGCTACTCAAGTCCCAATATGACTCAGTTTTTAGCAAGCCGCTAACCAGACTGAGAGTCGAAGATCAAAATGAATTTTTTA
Source organism: Cherax quadricarinatus (assembly GCF_038502225.1). Taxonomy (NCBI): domain Eukaryota; kingdom Metazoa; phylum Arthropoda; class Malacostraca; order Decapoda; family Parastacidae; genus Cherax; species Cherax quadricarinatus. Next base: position 23,493,096 of record NC_091321.1, read on the forward strand.
TGAGAGAGCCACAAAATTTGATTAACACAAGCCTATCCGATGTTATCCTGACGCCAAATGACTTCGAACAGGCGATAAATGACATGCCCATGCACTCTGCCCCAGGGCCAGACTCATGGAACTCTGTGTTCATCAAGAACTGCAAGAAGCCCCTATCACGAGCCTTTTCCATCCTATGGAGAGGGAGCATGGACACGGGGGTCGTCCCTCAGTTACTAAAAACAACAGACATAGCCCCACTCCACAAAGGGGGCAGTAAAGCAACAGCAAAGAACTACAGACCAATAGCACTAACATCCCATATCATAAAAATCTTTGAAAGGGTCCTAAGAAGCAAGATCACCACCCATCTAGAAACCCATCAGTTACACAACCCAGGGCAACATGGGTTTAGAACAGGTCGCTCCTGTCTGTCTCAACTACTGGATCACTACGACAAGGTCCTAAATGCACTAGAAGACAAAAAGAATGCAGATGTAATATATACAGACTTTGCAAAAGCCTTCGACAAGTGTGACCATGGCGTAATAGCGCACAAAATGCGCGCTAAAGGAATAACAGGAAAAGTTGGTCGATGGATCTATAATTTCCTCACTAACAGAACACAGAGAGTAGTCGTCAACAGAGTAAAGTCCGAGGCAGCTACGGTGAAAAGCTCTGTTCCACAAGGCACAGTACTAGCTCCCATCTTGTTCCTCATCCTCATATCCGACATAGACAAGGATGTCAGCCACAGCACCGTGTCTTCCTTTGCAGATGACACCCGAATCTGCATGACAGTGTCTTCCATTGCAGACACTGCAAGGCTCCAGGCGGACATCAACCAAATCTTTCAGTGGGCTGCAGAAAACAATATGAAGTTCAACGATGAGAAATTTCAATTACTCAGATATGGTAAACATGAGGAAATTAAATCTTCATCAGAGTACAAAACAAATTCTGGCCACAAAATAGAGCGAAACACCAACGTCAAAGACCTGGGAGTGATTATGTCGGAGGATCTCACCTTCAAGGACCATAACATTGTATCAATCGCATCTGCTAGAAAAATGACAGGATGGATAATGAGAACCTTCAAAACTAGGGAGGCCAAGCCCATGATGACACTCTTCAGGTCACTTGTTCTATCTAGGCTGGAATATTGCTGCACTCTAACAGCACCTTTCAAGGCAGGTGAAATTGCCGACCTAGAAAATGTACAGAGAACTTTCACGGCGCGCATAACGGAGATAAAACACCTCAATTACTGGGAGCGCTTGAGGTTTCTAAACCTGTATTCCCTGGAACGCAGGAGGGAGAGATACATGATTATATACACCTGGAAAATCCTAGAGGGACTAGTACCGAACTTGCACACGAAAATCACTCACTACGAAAGCAAAAGACTTGGCAGACGATGCACCATCCCCCCAATGAAAAGCAGGGGTGTCACTAGCACGTTAAGAGACCATACAATAAGTGTCAGGGGACCGAGACTGTTCAACTGCCTCCCAGCACACATAAGGGGGATTACCAACAGACCCCTGGCAGTCTTCAAGCTGGCACTGGACAAGCACCTAAAGGCAGTTCCTGATCAGCCGGGCTGTGGCTCGTACGTTGGTTTGCGTGCAGCCAGCAGCAACAGCCTGGTTGATCAGGCGCTGATCCACCAGGAGGCCTGGTCACAGACCGGGCCGCGGGGGCGTTGACCCCCGAAACTCTCTCCAGGTAAACTCCAGGTATTACTACAGTCGTGCATACCTGGAATGGGACAGGACGGCAGCGGAGATGGAACAGATGAGAAAGGAGGTGAAAACCTTCTCAGACACAGAAAACGGTAGCAGAGGAGGGAGCATCCAACCTGAAGGAACTCCTCAAGGAACCCTTAAGGAACCCTCAAGGAATCTTCAAGGAATCCTTCAGGGACCCTCAAGGAATCCTCAAGGATCCATAGCAGTAGTTGCGGGATACACAACCTGCCGCTTCACAGCAAGAGATCTATGTAAACCGTAACATGAAGACAACAACAAAGCAGTGGTTGACAGCATAGAAGCAGCAGGTAGAAGTGAGCACAGGACTAAAGCAAAGCTATTTATCATGTAGTGATTTCAACTATAAAGAAATTGATTGGGAACTGGGAGCCACATGGGTGCCAGACAAAGGGAGGGCTAAGTTGATGAAGGTGGTTACAGAAAGCTTTATGCAGCATGTTAAGGACACAACAAGTGAGGAAGGAGATGAGCCAGCAAGACTGGACCTAGTATTTACTTTAAGTACAGCTGATATAGTAAAAATAGAATACGAGAGCCCCCTGGGCGCTAGCAACCGTCAACCGTACAAAACTGAATATGGATTTCCTTGGGGAACTAAATGTAGAGTGAGGAACGATAAGTGGGGAGCGCGGGAAGGCAGACTGTAGAAGAAAGAACACTGAAGGGAGGAAGGAATTCATGAATGAAGTGCAGAGGGAAAGGGAACTGTAAGGAAAGTCAGCAGATGAAATGATGGATCACCTAGTTGGAAAGTTCCGGAAAACAGAGAATTTCATATCCACAAGAGAAGGGGAAAATTGAAAATGCAAAGATTGCATTGGTTCAATCAGAGGCAAAAAAAAAGAGATAATCATAAGAGTGTAGAAACACTTACAGAAACCGCAAGTCAGATCAGAACAGAAGTGAGATCAGCTAGAAACGAATATGCAAGAATGAGGAGAGAGGCTGAGTGACAGATTAAGAATGACATAACGCCAAAAATGCTTCCTACCCACATCAAAAGAAAGAAGACCGTAAAAAATCAGGTAAATCGACTGAAAAGGGCTGGAGAACTCACGAAAATTGACAAGGAACAAACGATATAAAGCTATCTTCTCACTGGAAACGGGCAATGCCAGAAGACCTAGGGAAAGAAGCGCAAGGACAGGTACTGGACACTAAACACGCAACAGGGAAAGAGATCAAAACACTCTGGATGACTCTGGATACTATATAGGCAATGAAACCTGACAAGGTATCTTCATGGGCTCTGAGAGAAAAATCTGAAACATTATCAGAACCACTAGCTATGTCCTACATGTTAATGGATATGGGACAGTTGCTAAAGATCTGGAAGATAAAGAATGCATCCTTGTATTTCAGAGAGATAGGCAGGAAGCATTGAACTACAGACCAGTTTCACTGACATGCACACCATGCAATGCAAGATAATGGAAAAGGTAATTAGAAGGAGTGTGTCTGAACATTTGGAGAAAAGTGGTTTCATAAACAATAATCAGCAATGGTTCAGAGATGGCAAATCTTGTCTTACCAACCTATTTGAACTGTATGACAATGTGACGAAAGGGAAACAAATGAGAGTGACATGGGTGGATTGCATTTTCTTAGACTGCAAGAGAGCATTCGATACAGCACCTCACAAGAAATTTGATCAAAACAAAACCTTGAGGTCCAGGCAGGAATAAAAAAAATGTACTCAGTGGGACAAAGAGTATTTTAGAGGAAAAAAGCAAAGAGTGACTGTCCTGGAAGAGATGTCAGAATAAGGCAGAGTAACAAGCGGGATTCCGCAAGGATCGGCGTTACGACCAGTACTGTTTTTGATTTATGTGAATAACACACCCGAGTGATTGAGTTAAAGGTATCCCTGTTTTCTGACTACATAAAACTAACGCGAATAAAAACAGACGAGAGTAGGTAAAGCTGAATAATGGATCTGAAAGAGCTGCAAGGTTTTTGAGTTAAGCAGTTGCTTGAATTCAACTCCTGCTAATGCAGATATGAAGATTAGGGAAGAGGGCAGAGACTGCAGACCTTATTCAGAGAGAAAGACCGTGGAGCAAGTACAATACCTAGCATATCGCCAGAGACTCGCATCAACTGAATAACCTCTGCAGTCAATGATCAGTAGCCTTCAGAAATCTCATCAGACTTTTAAACAACATAAGTCGAGCCTATCGTGGAGAATGCAGCACCGACATGAAACTCTCACCTGGAAGATTATGTTAAATTGGAGAAGATGCAGAGACGTGCGACGAGACTAGTTCCAGAAATAAGTTTTGTGAGGTACGAGGATAAGCTCATTGAATTGAATTTGAATCACTGGAGGACAAAAGAACCAAGGAAGACATGATAACCTACAAGACAACTCTTAGGAATTGATAGGGTAGGCACAGACAGACTGTTGGAGAGGCATAAAACAGGTTCTAGAGGGCACAGCTGGAAGTTAAAGACATAAAAGTGCCACAGGAAAAAGTGGTAGAGGCACTTTCCATATCTAGTTTTAGGAACAGGTATGATAGGGCCCATGTGGATAAGAGAGAGTGAATCTAGCAGGCGGCAAGTTGAGAGGTGGGGCCAGGAGCTAAGACTCGATCCCTGCAATGACATTAGAGGTGAGTGCATATAGATGAGTACAGAGAGTGCTGAAATGTGATGTCAGTATGCTTCTGACTGAATGACGAGAAATACCCCCCCCCCCCGACACACTTCAAAGTTTGATGAGATAAGTGGTAACTCGAATTCATCTCCAGTAAATACAATGTTATTAAAATTGGGGAAGGACAAGAAGACCAGGTACCGAGTATAGACTTGGGGGAGACTGCTGAACTCATTCAAGGAGAAGGATCTACGGGTGAGCATTGTGGCGAGACTGTTGCTGGAGCCATACATCAACTGAATAACCTCTGTAGCTAATTATCGTTTTGCAAATCTTCCTGTAGCCTTCAGAATTTTCAACAGTCATTCATGACCCTTTATACAATGTATGGCAGGACCATCTTGGAATATGCAACATTAACATGGAATACACACCTCTTAATGTTACTAAACTGGAGAAAATGGTGAAGTATGCAAAGAAACTAGTTAAAGAGCTGAGATGAAACAGCTTCGAGGAGAGGCTGAAGTGCCTGAATCTGACGCTTTTAGATAGAAAAACTAGAGGAGACATGACAACGACATTTAAAATATTCAGAGCACTTGACAGGATGGACAGGGATAGACTGTTCGAGAGGCAAGGAATGAATACACGAGGATACAGATGAAGTTAAAGACACAAAGACTTACAGGAATGCCAGTGTTTCTTCAGCCTTAAGATGGTCAAGTGGAATGATCTGGAATGAAGTGGAAAGTCTTGCCGAACAGTTAAAACCAGTCAATTAGTAAGAATTCATTTAAAATTAAGTCCTTTCTAAAAAAATTCTCTTATACGTTTAAAGATATATTTTTTCGTTTATGTTAATGTAAAAATTAATTTTGTAGCAAAAGAACCTTAGATATTTACCTAACCTTATTATAACAAGCGCAATTTAATTTAACCTAATAATAAACAAACACAATGAAATATAATTTTTCCGTTAGGTTCATTATGATTTTTGCGAAATCACTGCATGCACAAATTTTCGCTTGCCTTACTCGGCAAGAAGAGCGTTGGTATTTAAGCCAAAATCGCAAGTGCACGAGATATACATATATATATAATATATATATATATATATATATATATATATATATATATATATATATATATATATATATATATATATAGTGCCGAATAGGCAGAATTTGCGATCTTGGCTTAAATAGCAACGCTCATCTTGCCATATAGGACAAGCGAAAATTTGTGTATGCAATAATTTCGCCAAAATCATTCTGAACCTAACGAAAAAAATGTATTTCACTGTGTTTGTTTAGTATTAAATCATTGTAAACAAATCTAAAATATATTTAGTTGGGTTAGGCTAAAATAAATTGTTCTTGTTATAATAAGGTTAGGTAAGTTTTCTAAGATTCTTTTGGAGCAAAATTATAAATTTTTACATTAACATTAATGAAAAAAAATATCTCTAAACGTATAAGAGAAAATTTTAGAAATGACTTAATTTTAAATGAGTTCTTGCTAATTGACCAGTTTTACATATTCGGCACGACATATTATATATATATATATATATATATATATATATATATATATATATATATATATATATATATATATATATATATATGAGAAGATAGAGTTATGTGGAAGATAACTAAGTATGGACAAAATAATTTTATTTTATTTCTGGGTTTCTGCCCTAAATAAGATCTTAAAAAGCCTACCTCATATCCGCGAGGACTGAGAAGAAAGTCTACAAAATAACATTAATTAAAAAGGAGAAACAATTATATTCAAACAAACTGCCCAATAACAGCATAATTTTATAATAAAATGCTACATACAAGACGACACGAGAAAAACGAGATCACGAAATAACGAAATAACGAAAGAATAATACAAGAGGAAATGAAATCTTTAAAAAAAAAAAAATTTGTTAAGAGACAATCAGACAATGTAACACAAGGTATAGAAAAAAGGTCATCAGTGGTGGTATCGCAGGGCGCCTATGTAAATGACAGATGAATATGTAAATATGGATGTAAATGTCATTATAAAGGCTCCCAAAAATGTGGTAATATGCAAGGAACCGGAAAAGTGCCGCTGTGGGAAAGTGTGTAGATTCTATCACCTGGAGAAGTCTCAATGCTATGATCAATGTTCTTCGTTACTCATCAGACAAAGTGAACATTTCAAACTTATTTTTTTAGATGTGAGGATAATAGAAGAC
>NC_091321.1:23504675-23552175 GCF_038502225.1 Cherax quadricarinatus
CCTCAATCCCATTCTGATCTTCATCATTCTCCTTTGTACTGAACTGAAGAAGCCACTGTGTGGCGAAATGTTTCCTCAATAAAGACATCCAAGTGTTGCACATGTGTCTAATTTATCAAACTATCAGATATGAAAATACTCAACACAAAGAACAAAAAGTCACAATACCATGACTGGAACAATACACAAATAACCCGAACACAGGAGAAAGAAGCTTACGACGACGTTTCGGTCGTCGTACTAACAGAAAGGAGAGAAGGAACCAGTATATATAGGCCAGCTGGGAGGGGCAGGATAAGAGAAGTAGTAGAAGTAGTAGTAGTAGTAGTAGTAGTAGTAGTAGTAGTAGTAGTAGTAGTAGTAGTAGTAGTAGTAGTAGTAGTAGTAGTAGTAGTAGTAGTGGTGGTGGTAGAGGTAAGGCTGGGAGTGGAAGTAGTAGTAGTAATGGTAGAGGTAAAGCTGGTAGTGGAGGTGGTAGTTGTAGTAGTAGTGGTAGAGGTGGTAAGGCACCATGGTAGTGGAAGTAGTAGTAGTAGTAATGGTAGAGGAAAGGCTGGTAGTGGAGGTGGTAGTTGTAGTAGTAGTGGTAGGGGTAACGCTGGTAGTGGAGGTAGTAGTAGTAGTGGTAGTGTAAAGTAGGGAAAGTTGTTGGTGGGACAAGAATAGCAAGGAGGAGAGAAACTGGGAACTGACTGGGATAACATAAACTGTCCTAAGCATTCTCAACCCAAACTAATGCACAGGGAAAGCTAAATGAAGAAAAAAACAAGGTCTGTATCAAATATATCCCACTAAGAAATCCCTAATGGAGAATAGAAGACTTAACTAAAGAAAAAAGGAGATTGCTGAATTGCTAATGACATTAGCGGACGAAAGGAGACACGAAGACAAAGTAAAAAAAATCTCAAGAGGAGTTCATAATGTGGACAGGGTAGGCTGTTCGAGAAGTGAGAAATAGGTACACGAGGGCACAGTTGAAAGTTAAAAAAAAAAAGAGGGGTTACAGGGATGTTAGGAAGTATCTCTTCAGCTTCAGAGTGGTCAGGAAGCGCAGTGACCTGGAGAGCTAAGTGGTATAGGCAGGATCCACACACAGATTTAAGAATAGATACGATAGGGTTCACGAGACAAGGCGAGAGTGAGCCCCATAATGGTTGGGTTAATGTGGGAGTAGTCCCGATCGTGGCACATCAGAATTCGTTGAAAACTTTCCCTGGAATTATATTGGTAGCATTGTGCTTTTGGAGTTACGTAAAGATTGGCTAAAAAAATTACGTGGCAACACTTTTCCGTTAATTAATTACAATTAGCTATTGGAAAAGTGATGTAGTTATGTAAACATAAGTAGAAGAAGCCTATAAAATTTTCTTATAAACGTTTTCGTAAAAAATAAATTTTTTTGTCTCCGCCCCCCACAGAATATTTTGGCAAACTTCAATATTAAAAGAAAACGGTGACATTGGACTCATAAATATCTCTTAGTTATATGTAAAACAATTAATAGTGCATGTTGTGTGTGAAATAATTATGATTTGTAATTTTGTATCGTAATGGTGTTTTGAGATACAGGAACAAACATAAAAATTAGCTGATGTCCACAAAGCTTCACTCAACACATCCCCATCGTGGAAAAATAGACACAAATGAAGTATAATGCGATCGTTTATTAACTACGTTTCGCCCACATAATGAGCTTTATCGCCGGGACACCATTGGACAAGACCCGGGCCAGGGCACTTCCACTACTACTAGTGGGCTGTATCAAGTGGCCTAACGTGCACCTGAACCGCAGACATGCAGTAAACGCATGTCTGGGAAGTATGAGATTAGCTTTCAAGACCCTCAGTATGGAGTCATACGTGATACCACATACGGCTTACGTTAGGCCCAGTTTAGAATACACAACACCTGTGTAGAACCCACACTTGATCAAGCATATTACAAAACTGAAAAAAGTAGAGGTTTGGAACGAGTTTAGTCCTGGAGTTACGGGATATGAGCTGTGAGAAGAAACTAAAGAGCTAAACCTGATGACACTGGAGGACGGTATAATTAGGAGCGTCATAATAACGACGTACATAAATACTGAGAGGAATTGACAGGGTGGAAAGGAGAAGATTGTTCGAGAGGTGGGAAACAGGAACACGAGGGCACAGCTGGGAGTCAGAAACGAAGATGATTTACAGGAATGTTTGGAAATATTTTTTCAGCCTCAGAGCAGTCAGGAAGTGGGACGACCTAGACAGCGAAGTGGTAGAGGCACGACCCACACACAGCTTTAAGAATATGATAGGATCCGTGAGGCAAGGCGAGAGTCAACCCAATAACGACCAGTTTTAGTGACAGGGTTAGGAGCCACAATCTGACCCCTGCAACCATAAACAGGTGAGTACAAATATATGAGTACACACACACACACACACACACACAAACACACACACACAAACACACACAAACACACACACACACACAAACACACACACACACAAACACACACACACAAACACACACACACACCACACAAACACACACACAAACACACACACACACACACACACACACACACACACACACACACACATACACACACACACACACATATATACACACACACGCACACAAACACACACACACAAACACACACACAAACACACACACACACACACACACACACACAAACACACACACACACACACACACACACACACACACACACACACACACACACACACAAACACACACACACACACACACACATATACACACACACACAAACACACACACACACACACACACACACACACACACACACACACAAACACACACACAAACACACACATACACACACACACACACACACACACACACACACACACACACACACACACACACACTCACACACACACACACACACACACACACACACATACACACACACACAGCAGAGGCGCTATGTGTACCCCTAACAACAATATTCAATACATCTATCGAAACAGGGAGATTGCCTGAGGCATGGAAGACAGCAAATGTAGTCCCAATCTTTAAAAAAGGAGACAGACATGAAACATTAAACTACAGACCAGTGTCACTGACATGTATAGTATGCAAAATCATGGAGAAGATTATCAGGAAAAGAGTGGTGGAACACCTAGAAAGGAACGATCTCATCAACAGCAGCCAACATGGTTTCAGGGACGGGAAATCCTGTGTCACAAACCTACTGGAGTTCTATGACATGGTGACAGCAGTAAGACAAGAGAGAGAGGGGTGGGTGGATTGCATTTTCTTGGACTGCAAGAAGGCGTTTGACACAGTTCCACACAAGAGATTGGTGCAAAAACTGGAGGACCAAGCAGGGATAACAGGGAAGGCACTACAATGGATCAGGGAATACTTGTCAGGAAGACAGCAGCGAGTCATGGTACGTGGCGAGGTGTCAGAGTGGGCACCTGTGACCAGCGGGGTCCCGCAGGGGTCAGTCCTAGGACCAGTGCTGTTTCTGGTATTTGTGAACGACATGACGGAAGGAATAGACTCTGAGGTGTCCCTGTTTGCAGATGACGTGAAGTTGATGAGAAGAATTCACTCGATCGAAGACCAGGCAGAACTACAAAGGGATCTGGACAGGCTGCAGACCTGGTCCAGCAATTGGCTCCTGGAGTTCAATCCCACCAAGTGCAAAGTCATGAAGATTGGGGAAGGGCAAAGAAGGCCGCAGACGGAGTACAGTCTAGGGGGTCAGAGACTACAAACCTCACTCAAGGAAAAAGATCTTGGGGTGAGTATAACACCAGGCACATCTCCTGAAGCGCACATCAACCAAATAACTGCTGCAGCATATGGGCGCCTAGCAAACCTCAGAACAGCATTCCGACATCTTAATAAGGAATCATTCAGGACCCTGTACACCGTGTACGTTAGGCCCATATTGGAGTATGCGGCACCAGTTTGGAACCCACACCTAGCCAAGCACGTGAAGAAACTAGAGAAAGTGCAAAGGTTTGCAACAAGACTAGTCCCAGAGCTAAGAGGTATGTCCTACGAGGAGAGGTTAAGGGAAATCAACCTGACGACACTGGAGGACAGGAGAGATAGGGGGGACATGATAACGACATACAAAATACTGAGAGGAATTGACAAGGTGGACAAAGACAGGAACAGTAACAAGGGGACACAGTTGGAAGCTGAAGACACAGATGAATCACAGGGATGTTAGGAAGTATTTCTTCAGCCACAGAGTAGTCAGTAAGTGGAATAGTTTGGGAAGTGATGTAGTGGAGGCAGGATCCATACATAGCTTTAAGCAGAGGTATGATAAAGCTCACGGCTCAGGGAGAGTGACCTAGTAGCGATCAGTGAAGAGGCGGGGCCACGAGCTCGGACTCGACCCCCGCAACCTCAACTAGGTGAGTACAACTAGGTGAGTACACACATCTATACACACACACACACACACACACACACACACACACACACACACACACACACACACACACACACACACACACATACACACACACACACACACACACACACACACACACACACACACACATACACACACACATATATATACACACACACACACACACACACACACACACATATATATATACACACACACACACACACACACACACACACACACACACACAAAAACACACACACACACACACACACACACACACACACACACACACACACACACACACACATATACACACACACACACACACACACACACACATATATATATACACACACACACACATACACACACACACACACACACACACACACACATATATACACACACACACACACACACACACACACACACATACACACACACACACACACACACACACACACACACACACACACACACACAAATACACACACACATATATACACACATGTTAGGAAGTATTTCTTCAGCCACAGAGTAGTCAGTAAGTGGAATAGTTTGGGAAGTGATGTAGTGGAGGCAGGATCCATACATAGCTTTAAGCAGAGGTATGATAAAGCTCACGGCTCAGGGAGAGTGACCTAGTAGCGATCAGTGAAGAGGCGGGGCCAGGAGCTCGGACTCGACCCCCGCAACCTCAACTAGGTGAGTACAACTAGGTGAGTACACACACACACACACACACACACACACACACACACATATACACACACACACATACACACACACACACACACACACACACACACACACACACACACACACACACACACACACACACACACACACACACACACACACACACACACACACACACACACACACACACACACACACACACCCTCGGGGCTTGACCCCGACGGTAAACTTGTCTAAATTTATAACTTGTTGATTACACATGAGATTTGAAGGGCGTGGGGCAGCCCCTTGCCTGAGGGAGGAGGGAGGGGGTGGTGAGGATGTTAGGGTTGAGGGCTGAGGAAGTTAAGGGGTAAAGGGGCTGCCGTAGCTTGGTGGAGGTGCTGGGGGCTGGTTGTGGAAAAGAGGTGACATGAGATTACCCAAGAATAGCGAGGAGTGTTAGAATAATAATAATAATCTTTATTTCTACAAGTACATGATATAACTTATACAGACCACTACTTACATCACTGAAATACTACACAGAGAGCCTCTGGTTATGCACAGCATTTCGGGCTAATTAGGTTCTGTCCCAGGATGCGACCCACACCAGTGGGCTAACACCCACGTACTAATTACTGCTACGGAACACCTTGACAAAAAAGTTCTCCCAGGCAGTTTCTCTTAACGTAATGGAGTTTAGTATTATTGGTCTCAATTTTAGGAAAACTGAGATTAACACTGGACTTGGTATTAGCATATTCAGAAATAAACCAGATACTGTCACTATCAACCTTATTAAATGTCTAAAAGTAAACTCATATCTAAATAGGTTGTCAAAACATGAAATGATATTAAATTTTATAACCTGCAAGAACTGTATCTCGGTAGGAAACAAGAGAATTTCACTTGTCAGTGGCAGCTGTATTATATAAAGATAACCCGTACATAGGAGAGAGAAGCTTATGACGACGTTTTGGTCCGACTTGGACCATTTACAGAGTCACTAACACACGAAGGAACAAACTCCCGAGTACCGTCATAGAGGCTAAGACGTTGTGTAGTTTTAAAAATAGGTTCGATAAGGACATGAGTGGGTGTGGGTGGGTGTGAGTTTGACCTGACTAGCTTGTGCTACTAGGTCAGATGCCGTGCTCCTTCCCTAAGTGAACGTAACCTGACCTAACTAGGTTAAGGCAATGGCTCAAGCCGATAGGAGAATTGGACCTGCCTCGCATGGGCCAGTAGGCCTGCTTCAGTGTTCCTTCTTTCTTATGTTCTTATGCTCTTATATATAGGAGAAGGGGACAGGAATGGGACAGTCACACTAACACACCTTCGTGTGTTACTGTGACTTGATAAATTAGACACATGTGCAACTCTTGGGTATCTTTATTGAGGAAAAGTTTCGCCACACAGTGGCTTCATCAGTCCATACGTAGAAGAAACTTGAAGAACAGGAGGAGAATGAGGTAATCAGTCCCTCAACCTTGAGTCGACTCAAGGTTGAGGGACTGATTACCTCATTCTCCTCCTGTTCTTCAAGTTTCTCCTACGTATGGACTGATGAAGCCACTGTTGTAAATGGTCGAAGTCGGACCGAAATGACGCCGTACGCTTCTCTCTCATATGTGCAGGTTATCTATGTACTGTTCCAGTCATGGTATTGTGCCTTTTCGTTCTTCAAGTTGTAATTCATCTAATATCACACATCTTAAAGCCCCTCCCAAGATCATCATCAATAGTAATCACTTCCTTAAATCACTTGCAAAATCAACTACTCAAGAAATTTAAGAACATAAGAACGAAGGAACACTGCAGAAGGCCTACTGGCCCATGCGAGGCAGGTCCAAGTCTCCTACCGGCTTAAGCCAAAGCACCCAACCTAACAGGTCAGGTCACATTGACTTAAGGGAGGAACACGGCAACCGACCTGTTAGCACAAGCTATCAGGTCTAACTCACACCCACCCACATCTACTCATGTATTTATCCAACCTATTTTTAAAGCTACACAACGTTCTGGCCTCTATAACGGTACTTGGGAGTTTGTTCCACTCATCCACAACTCTATTACCAAACCAGTACTTTCCTATATCCTTCCTGAATCTGAATTTTTCCAACTTAAAACCATTGCTGCGAGTCCTGTCTAGGCTAGATATTTTCAGCACACTATTTACATCCCCTTTATTTATTCCTGTCTTCCACTTATACACCTCAATCATATCCCCCCTAATTCTACGTCTTTCCAGAGAGTGCAGTTTCAGGGCCCTTAGTCTATCCTCATAGGGAAGGTTTCTGATACATGGGATCATCTTTGTCATCCTCCTTTGTACATTTTCCAGAGAATTTATATCCATTCTGTAATACGGTGACCAAAACTGTGCAGCATAATCTAAATGAGGCCTAACCAAGGATGTATAGAGTTGAAGAACAACCTGAGGACTCCTATTATTTATGCTTCTTGATATGAAGCCAAGGATTCTATTAGCTTTATTGCGAACACTTATGCACTGTTGTCTTGGCTTCAGATTACTGCTAACCAGAACTCCTAAATCTTTTTCGCAATCCGTAATATTAAGATCTACATTATTTAGTTTATATGTGGCATGGTTATTGTCCTGTCCAACATTTAGAACTTTGCATTTGTCTATATTAAACTGCATCTGCCACTTCTCCGACCACTGCATCAGTCTATTCAAATCTTCCTGGAGTGCTCGAATGTCCTCGTCAGAATGAATTCGACGGCCTATTTTGGTGTCATCGGCAAACTTGCCGATGTCGCTCTTTATGCCCTCATCTATGTCGTTTATGTAGATTGTGAACAGCAGGGGGCCCAACACTGACCCCTGTGGAACACCGCTCGTAACGCTTCCCCACTCTGATTTCTCCCCATTTATGCAAACTCTCTGCTGCCTATTTGTCAACCATGCCTCTATCCAGGAAAAAATTTCTCCTCCTATTCCATGTGCTTTAATTTTCCTCAATAGTCTCTGATGTGGGACCCTGTCAAAAGCCTTACTGAAGTCCATATACACAATATCATATTCATTACCATGATCTACCTCCTCAAATACCTTAGGGAAAAAAGTTAATAAATTCGTAAGGCAGGAACGCCCCTTTGTAAAACCATGTTGAGATTCGTTGATTAATTTATGCTTTTCAAGGTGGCTACGAACTGCCTCGGCAATTATTGATTCCATAAATTTTCCCACTATGGAGGTTAGGCTTATTGGTCTATAGTTCGAAGCTAAGGACCTGTCACCTGTTTTGAAAATAGGTATCACATTTGCCATTTTCCACTTATCTGGCACCATGCCAGTTTGTAGTGATATGTTGAAAAGATTAGCCAAAGGTGTGCTAAGCTCCTCTTTACATTCCTTTAGAACCCTTGCATACAGTTCATCAGGGCCTGGGGATTTGTTAGGTTTTAATTTATCTATTTGCCTAAGGACCATGTCACTTGTGACCCTAATGGTGCACAGTTTATTATCGTCCTGTTCTACATAATTTATCATTACTGGAATATCGCTGGTATCCTCCTGTGTAAAAACTGAGAGGAAGTATGTGTTAAAAATTCTACACATTTCCTTATCACTGTCAGTGAGCTGACCCGAGGAACTTTTGAGTGGGCCTATCTTGTCCCTGATCTTACTTCTGTATACCTGAAAGAATCCTTTTGGGTTAGTCTTCGATTCTCTTGCAACTTTAACCTCATAATCTCTTTTTGCTTTTCTAATTCCCTTTTTTATTTCTCTCTTTAACTGAATATATCGATTTCTTAATTGCCCCTCTCCTCTTTTGATTTGCCTATATATGCCTCTCTTTTGACCAATCAGATATTTTAATCTATTGTTCATCCATTTAGGATCAATTTTGTTTGATCTGATTTCCCTATTTGGAACATAATTTGACTGAGCAGCTAGAACTATGCCCTGGAAAGCATCATATCGGCAACCATCACCACCTACCTGACCCTTAGTCAGGTCATTCCAGTTCAGCCCACCTAAGTAATTTTTCAGTCCTATGAAATCAGCCAAGCGAAAGTCAGGGACGGAGACTAGATTGCCATTATTAGGGGAATTCCATGATATGTTAAAACTGAGTGATTTGTGATCACTCTCCCCAAGCTCATCATTAACCTCAAGATTATTAATTAGTGTTTCCCTACTGGCAAGAACCAAGTCAAGGAGGTTATTTCCCCTAGTTGGCTCTGTCACAAACTGTTTTAAAAAGCAATCCTGGATCGTATCAAGAAAGTCACCCGACTCTAAATTTCCTGTCAAATTGCTCCAGTCAATCTGTCTATAGTTGAAATCTCCCATTAGCACAACATTTTCGTATGTAGATGCCTTACGAATTTCGTCCCATAGAAGTTTACTGCACTCCCTATCAAGATTTGGGGCCCTGTAAATCACACCCAAAATTAGTTTTTCTCGGCCCTCGAGAAGCTGTAACCAAACAGATTCAGTGGCTGACGCTTCTAATTTAATATCTTGTCTAACACAACAATTTAAATTGTCTCTGACATACATCGCTACTCCACCACCTTTCCTGTTGACCCTGTCAGTGTGGAATAATTTATAGCCTTGTATGTGACATTCAGAGGGCATCTCTCTATCTTTCAGATTGAGCCAGGTCTCTGTTATAGCAATAATATCTATGTTTCCTGCACTTGCAATTAATCTTAGCTCATCTATCTTATTTCTAACACTCCTGCTATTAGTATAGTAAACCTTAAGGGAGCTAGTCCCTTGCTGCCCTCTGCTGTCCCCCTTTGTTTGCTGACCTGTTCTATTGTCTTTATTTATAACTTCAT
Organism: Cherax quadricarinatus; assembly: GCF_038502225.1. NCBI lineage: Eukaryota > Metazoa > Arthropoda > Malacostraca > Decapoda > Parastacidae > Cherax > Cherax quadricarinatus. The sequence goes on from NC_091321.1 coordinate 23,514,583, forward strand.
GCTGAATGCCTTTTATACATTTACTGTTTCCAACCCTAGTGTTGCAACCTGCTTGTTTCCCACACACACCCATACCTCTATCTTCCATCAGTTTAAAATCATAGGCATTTCACCAATGGCCTTCTCAATCGAGTCTGCAAGTGCTACCACCCCTGCCCCAGAGAGATGTACCCCATCCCTTGCATACATATCATGTTTGCCATAAAAGTTGTTCCAGTTGTCAATGAATGGGATTGCAAGTTCCTTGCAGTATCTGTCTAGCCAGCAATTTACACCAATTGCCCTAGACAACCATTCATTTCCTACTCCCCTTCTAGGCAAGATGCTACATATGATTGGGATCCCTCCCTTAGACTTAATGAAATCTATAGCTGACCTGTACTTATCTAGCAGCTCTTCTCTCCTACCCTTCCCAATATCATTTCCACCAGCACTGAGACAGATAATGGGCTTGTTCCCATTACCTGACATGATATTATCCAGCCTGTTGACAATGTCCCCAACACCAGCTCCAGGGAAGCACACTCTATCTCTCATCTTCTTATTCCTATTACAAAAAGCACGGTCAACATATCTTACCTGAGAGTCACCAACCACAAGAATGCGCTTACCTTCATTAGCAGGGGCAGTAGTACCCTTACCTTCACTGGCCACTGAAGTACATTCATCCTGGAGAACAGAGAAGCGATTTCCTACCTTCAGATCTTCACTCTTAACTTTCCTTACTCTGATGCGCCTCCCATTACTGTGAACAACTCGCCACTTGTAGCAGGTGCTGGACTGCACCTCACTGCTGGTAGCCGTTGCTACCTCCCCACCTACAGCCTCCTCACAGTGAGAGACAGACTGCACCCCACTGCTAGAAGCCTCATTCCCCACATCTCCAACCACCTCACACTCTCTCCCAGGCCCATTGAGGTGGACCTTCAGCCTCCTAATCTCCTCCTGGAGAAGCAAGACCTCCTCCTTCAACTCTCCAACCTCAGATTTTAAAACACTGCAGAAGCAAGCCATGCTTTGTAACCGTCCACGCAATCCCCAAAGCAGCTCAGGGTCTGTGACCTCACGTGACGACTGACCACTGAACACTGACGTAACTGTTCGTAATAATGTATCACAAATTATATACGAGTCAGCTGGTGGATCTGAGGAATCTACTGGCAGAGCTGCATCTGCTCTTGTTGCCGCCTCCCTAGATAACAACCATAATAACCGGCCAGGTAAACTTCAAATCGAGTTATTTATCATCCTAATGACACTAAAATCAATGTATGGCATGAGTTAGATTAATATAAAGTTATATCATATACTGACTCTTATAACACGCTCACTGGAGAAGCCGTATAATATATATATATATATATATATATATATATATATATATATATATATATATATATATATATATATATATATATATATATATATATATATATATACTGTATATAGCAGGGAGAGAGTTGTTTTTATAGGTTCATGTAAATAAGGCAGATCTGTAGTTTAGTTGCTATTTTGTATTTTTTTACTTAACTAAGTTATCACACTAATCTTGCTCTAACTTTTTTAATCACCTTCATCTATTTCATCGTCGAACATTTCACTACGCTCTGAATACTTGACTGAATTTATTTTTTTAATCTATGTAAAAGCTTCTTCAGTGAGTCAAATGTGTGTTTATCCTTTACTTCCGTGTACATATTTAATACATTCTTTACTCTCCACGTGGTGATATTCACATATACTCCTCCTCCTCCTACTCCTCCTCTTTACAGATCATAAAAGCCTTTAAACACTATCTCGTATACCAAAGACTAAGATCAAGAGAAGCAACTGAGAAACAATCTACACGTATTTTAGTTAGGGTAATACTAATTGCTCTTCATCTCTAGGTACGTTGTAATGACTCCAGACTCTGATTTGTAAACACTCGTCTCCTGTACTGTGAGGGACTGACTTCACCTTCAGGGTGAGCCGAGGTTTATAAAATCGCAGGAGAAATACAAAAGAGAATCATATCCATTAACATTTGGTTCTCCACTCAGGAAATGATAAGAGGGAACATCAAAGCAGTTATCATAAGAACACTTTTCAAATATTTAATAGTCTGATAGTATTTGCCTCTTGTATTCTCCAGAAGTCAAGGCAGCCCGGCTTCCTCTCGGTCAACCAGCTCCATTTCTGGGATTATTAGAAAAACAGTTGATTTGTGTTTGAGGTAAACCAGATCCTCATTCTAGTCTCGTATTTTCTTTCCCCTTCCACCTTCTCCGGGCTGGTTCATTAACTCAGCCTTCTCCTGAGTGAGGGAGACGGAGGAAAAGGCGTGCCTGATGTACAAGCTACAAGCTCTGACAATAACTGATCGGCCACTGAACAGCAGCTGTGCAACCTTGTGTCTAATTACATTCAAAGTTTGCAATGTAATTCCGTATGGTTTTTCCCCCACCTGCGGCCACAGAGCAACCTATAGCTAAGTCTTGATCAACCTGCAGTCACAGTAAGTGGTAATAATTGATCAATATATGATACTAAATTACGTTATTTCCCACATGGAAGCTATCACAACCATCTACGACTCATTAACTTATTCTCTTGAGCTATTCTTGCTATCTTCCACTACTACTACTATTAATACTACTACTACTACTACTACTACTATCACCTCACCACATACGAAGCCCAAATTCGATAAAAAAATATTTCCATTTAAGATTAATCAACACTTCTGGGTTTGAAACCGAGCAGAAGTGGCATTTTCTAGTTAATACAAGGAAACCAATTTGATAAAATTGACAATTTAAAACTTAGATAACTCAAAGAGAAAGCCAAACTTTCTTTTAATGAGGTCATTAACACAAAGTTTGAAGTCTATCAGGGAAGGCATCCTCCAGAAATTGCACTGAATCTAAGAATTTAGTTTTTTAACAGTATCTTTAAAATTTCGAATTTGCACTAACATAATGGAAACTTCTAGGGCGTCATTCTTCTTATGTGATGTACGTATTAATTGTTTGAAACCGATAATTTTTATAACTGTAATCATGGGAGTCAGCTAAACCCGTAGGAATATACAGCGCATGTCGGGAAGGGTGGGGTGGGTGGGGTGGGTGGGGGGGGTGGAAGGTATTCAGGCTCAATTCAAGAAACTGGAGCACAGATTTAATTCCCAAGATCAAGAGCCCCTCACCATCGTCAAGACAAGGCATTATCGGTTGAACAGAAATCAGTATCACTGTTAAATAAAATTGGAAAAAATTGGAACTGATGGGGAGCGCAAAAACGTGAACTTTATTTTCTAGAAAACATTATATTAAAATTAAAAATTTGAAGCCGATCAGAAGATATCGTAAAAATTCCAAATATCGCAAGTTTTTTCCCTTTAAATTTAATACATTGACCAGTATGTCTCCTTACAAAATAAATTTAATGGATACTATCCTAGCCTTAAGATGCATCAGTCATTAAGTATGGAAGCCATTCAGAGGTGGCAGACTCAAATATATTTACAGAGACTAAACAGGAATCAAAATTTCACACTGTTTTACGCATAAAATTGGCAGATGTGCACCTCAGCGCTTGAATTTCACTATCATCGAATTAGGAGTCACCTTTCGTAAACGCTGGATGCTACGCTGCTGAGGATTGTGGAAGTTATCGTAACTTTTCTAGAATGTTGGGAATAAGTTATACAATTACAGTTACTCTACGTCACTACAACTATATATTAAAAGAAAAAAACCTACATCAGTACAGAGTGTATCTCACAATAACCTTGACTCGACATCACTACACCAGCAACTGTTCCTACGCCAGGGAACATAAATATGGTCGTCTACGATTGCTACATTCAAATTCCGAGAAAACTGCAGTGTCGCTACATCAGTGCTGTGACTGACAACCTGTGTCCTCGCAGAGGCTACCAAGACATACTAACATGTGATCACAGACTCGGGTACTAACATGTGATCACAGACTCGGGTACTAACATGTGATCACAGAGACTCGGGTACTAACATGTGATCACAAACTCGGGTACTAACATGTGATCACAGAGACTCGGGTACTAACATGTGATCACAGAGACTCGGGTACTAACATGTGATCACAGATTATTATTATTACAATCATGGGGGAGCGCTAAACCCGTAGGATTATACAGCGCATGTGGGGGGGATAGAAGGTATTCAGGCTCAATTCAGGGAACCGGAGCACAAATCCAATTCCCTAGATCAAGAGCCCCTCACTAGCGTCAAGGAACCTCCCTTGAGGGGTTGTGATCACAGAGACTCGGGTACTAACATGTGATCACAGAGACTCGGGTACAAACATGTGATCACAGAGACTCGGGTACTAACATGTGATCAAACTAAGACACATGTGCAACATCTGGGTATCTTTATTGTAGACGTTTCGCCATCCAGTGGCTTTATCAATACAAATTCCAGGACATAACTTGAAGACAGTAGAACTATGTACAGAAGATGAGGTAATCAATCCCTCAACCTTGGAGTAGGTGCGAAGAACACCATAGTCGTGGAGATTCTGAAGCAGAAGAAAGGAGCCTGGCGCTTATCTCTTTGGGAAGGACCTACTTCCACTGGGGAATCCCGCCTACCAGTGACTATGCCCTCGTCTGCTACACCTGACGTTACTATATAAGCGCCAGGCTCCTTTCTTCTGCTTCAGAATCTCCACGACTATGGTGCTGTTCGCACCTACTCCTAGTTTGAGGGACTGATTACCTCATCTTCTGTACATAGTTCTACTGTCTTCAAGTTATGTCCTAGTTATGTCCTAGGCTGGAATATTGCTGCACACTAACAGCACCTTTCAAGGCAGGTGAAATTGCCGACCTAGAAAATGTACAGAGAACTTTCACGGCGCGCATAACGGAGATAAAACACCTCAATTATTGGGAGCGCTTGAGGTTCCTAAACCTGTATTCCCTGGAACGCAGGAGGGAGAGATACATGATTATATACACCTGGAAAATCCTAGAGGGACTAGTACCGAACTTGCACACGAAAATCACCCACTACGAAAGCAAAAGACTTGGCAGACGATGCACCATCCCCCCAATGAAAAGCAGGGGTGTCACTAGCACGTTAAGAGACCATACAATAAGTGTCAGGGGCCCAAGACTGTTCAACTGCCTCCCAGCACACATAAGGGGGATTACCAACAGACCCCTGGCAGTCTTCAAGCTGGCACTGGACAAGCACCTAAAGTCAGTTCCGGATCAGCCGGGCTGTGGCTCGTATGTTGGTTTGCGTGCAGCCAGCAGCAACAGCCTGGTTGATCAGGCTCTGATCCACCAGGAGGCCTGGTCTCAGACCGGGCCGCGGGGGCGTTGACCCCCGGAACTCTCTCCAGGTAAACTCCAGGATGGCGAAACGTCTACAATAAAGATACCCAGATGTTGCACATGTGTCTTAATCTCATCTTGTCGGTATTATATACCATTCTTACATAACATGTGATCACGGAGACTCGAGTACAAACATATGATCACAGAGACTCGAGTACAAACATATGATCACAGAGACTCGAGTACAAACATATGATCACAGAGACTCGAGTACAAACATGTGATCACAGAGACTCGAGTACAAACATATGATCACAGAGACTCGAGTACAAACATATGATCACAGAGACTCGAGTACAAACATATGATCACAGAGACTCGAGTACAAACATATGATCACAGAGACTCGAGTACAAACATGTGATCACAGAGACTCGAGTACAAACATATGATCACAGAGACTCGAGTACAAACATGTGATCACAGAGACTCGAGTACAAACATATGATCACAGAGACTCGAGTACAAACATATGATCATAGAGACTCGAGTGCAAACATGTGATCACAGAGACTCGAGTGCAAACATGTGATCACAGAGACTCGAGTACAAACATGTGATCACAGAGACTCGAGTACAAACATATGATCACAGAGACTCGAGTACAAATATATAATCACAGAGACTCGAGTACAAACATGTGATCACAGAGACTCGAGTACAAACATATGATCACAGAGACTCGAGTACAAACATATGATCATAGAGACTCGAGTGCAAACATGTGATCACAGAGACTCGAGTACAAACATGTGATCACAGAGACTCGAGTACAAACATATGATCACAGAGACTCGAGTACAAACATATGATCACAGACTCGAGTACAAATATGTGATCACAGAGACTCGAGTACAAACATGTGATCACAGACTCGAGTACAAACATGATCACAGAGACTCGAGTACAAACATGTGATCACAGACTCGAGTACAAATATGTGATCACAGAGACTCTGGTACAAACATGTGATCACAGAGACTCGGGTACAAAACTTCTGATAAACACTATTCTGGGTTACTTTAGGATAAATCTCCTACATCACCTGCCGCTGCTGACCTAACAACCTGCTAGTTGCAACTGCTGCATAAAAGTATAACAGTTGTGTGCAAAACTATTGGGGTAAATAAAAAAGCTTCCAATTCTGTAAAAATTTCAATCAATCCTGCATTTTGAAAGCGAAAATTTATAAAATATCTTAATATTTAATTAAAATCCTTGATATTTTGAAAAAAAATCACTTTTTTTTTCAGGTTTCGAAGTTTCAGAGCAACTTCAGGCGTTTTCTTACGAATCTGAAGTTTTATCTACAATGTAAAGGCTAAAAAACGTCATGAATCTGCGTTGTCTCGCAGGTTCACTGTGCCAGCAGCAAAGCTGCGGTAACAGGTATTTTAGTGAGTTAGCTGACAGCTGCGTGCATACACAACCCCGCCACCGTACCAGCTGGGAGCATCACCAACTGGGAGCACCATCAGCTGGGAGCACCTTCAGTTGGGAGCACCACCAGCTGGGAGCACCATCAACTTGCAGCACCATCAGCTGGGAGCACCGTCAACTGAGAGCACCACCAGCTGGAAGCACCATCAGGTGGAAGCACCATCAGCTGGGAGTACCATCAGCTGGGAGCACCACCAGCTGGGATCACCATCAACTGGGAGTACCATCAGCTGGGAGTACCATCAGCTGGGAGCACCATCAGCTGGGAGCACCATCAGCTGGGAGCACCATCAGCTGAGAGTACCATCAGCTGGGAGTACCATCAGCTGGGAGCACCGTCAGCTGGGAGGAGAGCAGCCCAGGTGGTGAGCGGGCCTCAGAGTGTACTGAGTCAGCAACACTTCTGGGTTCAACATGCTGTAAGACGTTCATCTCCGCCAGAAACGATGTGAAGGGCGAAGATGCTCTCATTTATTGCCTTCTGGAGTGACACTCAGCACTGCTGAGGTGCCTCGCTGGGTGCCATGAATGTGCCACCAGTTCACGCACACAACAGCCACGACCCCATGTGACACACACACACACAAACACACACACACACACACACACACACACACACACACACACACACCTTGGGTTTAAACTTAGGATGTACGAAGAGTAGGAGAAAAAAAGATAATACGAAGAAAATAATGGTAGCAGGTGAGGCACAAGATAAAAGGGTCATTGTCACTGTCACTGAGAAAAAGGTGTATCATTTGGAAGAAAAGATAAATGGAAATAGGTGTGAGGTGGAGATAGTTTTAAGTTCAACAGGTGTAGATTCAGAAAAGAACGCTGGGGGGGGGGGGGAAGCAAACAAGACTTTTGCAGAAATACTCTCAAGAAACTGGTAGGTGAAGGAGATGATATCGAGAGCAGTAAAGCATCTGATAACAAAAGACAATGAACTCTGGAGGGAGAATGAGTGTGAGGAGAATAGGAGGCCAATGATAATTATCTATGGTGTCTGGGAGGGTGAAGGGACAACTGAGATACTGGCACCGGATAAAAGATGTTTATGATATCACTGAACATACAGATGCTAAGGCAGAGGTGACAAATTTTCAGAGGATAGGAAAGTCCACAAGGGACAAAATACGACCGACTACAATGACCCTAGCAACAGAAACGGCACGAGATAGAATCTTGAGAAGGAAATCGCTGCTGAGGGGAATCAACAGACATGTATACCTCGACTGGGACGGAACATTACAGGAGAGAGAGTAACTGAAAGAAAGAATAAGAAACATTCAAAGAGAGGATGGAGAACCAGTGAGTGCAATGACAGGTACAGAAGCTTCGCCTCCAAGAGAACACCATGCTCAGCCCCACCAGGTGGAAGCTCTGCCTCAAGGGAACACCAAGTTCTAACACAACACCACATTCAGCCCCACCAGGTGGAAGCTCTGCCTCAAGGGAACACTAAGTTCTAACACAACACCACATTCAGCCCCACCAGGTGGAAGCTCTGCCTCAAGGGAACACCAAGCTCTGATACATTAACGCTGAACAAACCAGACTCTACAACCATCCTCCCCCACCTACACAACAAATCCTAACCCCTACCAGTTCAGGATTCTTTCTCATATGCCTCCCCCTTCCCTTCCCTTCTCAGAATTAGAAGGCGACAGACAGGTGGCAACGAACTATAGACATGTGTCACTAACATGCATAGTATATAAGGATAAGGAGAAGATTATCAGGAAGAAAAGTAGCAGAGCACCTGGAAAGAAGTGGTTCATAAACAACACCCAGCATAGTGTTCAAGATGATGAATTTTGTCTCACTAATCTACTTGAGTTCTATGATAAGGTAACGACGAGAGTTAGGTAGAAGAAAGAGGGATGAGTGGACTGTACAGTATTTTTGGATTTCAAGAAGGCGTTCGATACGGTACCCCACAAGAAGCTGGCACAAAAGCTAGAGGAGCAGGCAGAAATTACAAGGAAAGTATTACAGTTGATCAAAGAATATTTAGCGGCAAAGAAGCAACCAGTTACTCTCAGGAAGGAGGCGTCGGAAAGGGCTAGTGTAAAGAGTGGGGTTCCATAAGGGTCAGTACTTGGACCGGACCGGTATTGTTTCTAGTGTATGTAAATAACTAACATAATGGAAATTGACTTAGAAGTGTCCCTGTTTGCAGACGATGTGAAGCTAATGAAGAGAATACAAACAGAAGCAGACGAGGAAAGATTACAGTTGGACCTCGACAAGTTGCAGGATTGGTCTGACATGTGGTTATTGGAATTTAACCCTAGCAAATGCAAAGTTATGAAAATCGAAGAAGGGGGTAAAGACGCCCGGAAACAGTGCATAGGCTCTGGGGACAAAGGCTGCAAACCTGCCTGGACGTGAAGGCAGTCGGGGTAAGCATTGTTCCGAGCATTTCCCCTGAGGCGCACATAAACTGAATAACCGCTGCAGTAAACGGTAGACTGTCAAATTTTTAGGGTGGCTTCTAGGAACCTCAACAAGAAGACATCCATGGTCTTGTGCACGGCATATGTTAAACCCATATGGAAGCATGCAGTGCCAGTACGGAATCCGCATCTTGTAAAGTATGTCAAGAAGCTAGAAGGCATCTATAGACCTATGCACGGCATATGTTAGGTCCATACTGAAGCAGACAGCGTTAGTACGGAACCCGCATCTTGTAAAGTATGTCAAGAAGCTAAAAAAAAAGTGCAAAGGTTTGCTACGAGATTAGTCCCAGGCTGAAGGTTATGAGCTATGAAAAACATTACAGGAGTTAAATCAGACAACACTAGAGGATAGAAGGATCACGAGAAAAATAATTAGAATATATAAAATACTGGGTGCGTAGAGAGGGTGGACAGGGCGAATCTAAGAAACGGGAATGAAGTAGACGAGAGCACAGCTGAAAGTTAATAACACAGATTAGTTAGAGGGATGTTAGGAACTACTAATTTAGACTTAAGAGTTGTCGGGAAGTGAACCGACCTATACAGCAAAATGGTAGAGACAGAATCCATCTACAGCTTTAAGAATAGGTATGACTATTCTCACGCACCCAGGAGTGAACCCAGTAACGTCCAGTGGAGAGGCGGGACCAGGAGCTAAGACTCGGTCCCTACAACCTCAAATATATGAGTACACACACGCACGCACGCACGCGCGCACACACACACAAAAAAAAAAAAAAACAGACACACAGACACACACAAACACACACATACACACAATACTTAGAAAACTATTGATAAAAGTGCTCGTGGAAAAGAAAAATGTTATTGTAATTATAGATTTTAAGTATAAAGAAAGTAAATGTGAGAGTGTACGAGGCAGGAACTGCTCAACAGGTTTCCCCAACATTATGACACTGTTTACGAAAGAAGTTTTTACTCGAATTGAGGAAGATATTTCCAAAAAAGTAAACAGAGTAGACTATCCACTTGAAAAGTAGACAATGTAGACTATCCACTTGAAAAGTAAACAGTGTAAACTATCCACTTGTAAAGTAAACAGTGTAAACTATCCACTTGTAAAGTAAACAGTGTAAACTATCCACTTGTAAAGTAAACAGTGTAGACTATCCACTTGTAAAGTAAACAGTGTAAACTATCCACTTGGAAAGAGGGATCATATTCTACTGGAAATAAGAAAGGCTGTTAAATATGATTATTTAAATTAAAAAAGCATTAATAGACTAGATTATAAATAAAGCGACATAATACTTTAAAAAATAAGTATTTTAGCGAAACTAAATGAAATAATATATTACAAGGTTAGACATGAATAATCTGTAGGAAGAATTCTGTTATTTAATGTATAAGGAAATAACAAAAATAAATTGAATATAAAACGTAATCATGAAGAAATGAATGGAAAGTATTGGAGAGCTTTTGAAAAAAAAATGAAAGGGATTGGAATCAATATAGGAAGCGATCCAATCCAGAAAGTTACGAGAGTCAGACTACAAATGAAAATACAAATTCAAGGAGAGAGGAAGAAAGAAGACTTTGAAAAGGAAATAGTAGACAAGAACAAGGAAGAGCCAAATATTTTATTTAGGTTTGTAGAAAGTAAGCTAAGTGGTAAATACAAAAATATGATAAATTAAGATCAACGGTAAAACTACTGAAGTATATTTAGGAAGAAACGTTAGTGGTGTTAAACAGAGAGTTACAGTCTGTTTACATAAGATATTTTAAAAGTAGCGCAATTTCATCCCTTAAAAAAACACGTTACGGGTAGGGTTAGAACCCATGGCGAGTAAGATTCGTCTGTAAAACTTGCATTTGTGGTCACAGTGCCAGCCTATGCTAACCTCCCTATGCTGTATAAATATACCTAGTTGAATGAATCTTATTGTAGCCAGCTGGCCCAGTGGTTTACGCACTGGACTGGAGTTTACGACTCACTTGCCATGGGTTCAACCCTCACCCGTACCCTGGTTTGTTTGCGGTCGTGTTATTATGATTTCGATAGTCTTAATGCCTTAAACTCCTACGGGTCATTCATGGAGTGTTGAAAGCTCGATCCTTCTTGCGGAAAGCACGACACACTCTTACTGTCTGTTCATACTTATCTATCATGAAAAAAAGGGACAACTAGGTGAGTACAAATACCAAGTGTGTCTATTATGTACACAGTAGACAGAGGATCAAGACTTCACAACGTCTTACGCTGAATGATCCACATAGGTTTAGCTTTTAACATACCTGGAGTTTACCTGGATCTTTTCGGAGGTCAACGCCCCCGCTGCCTGGTCTGAGACCAGGTCTCATGGTAGATCAGGGTCTAATCAACCAGGCTGCTACTGCTGGCCGCACGCAAGTTGACGTACGAACCACAGCCCGGTTGGTCAGGTACTAACTTTAGGTGCCTGTCCAGTGCCTTCTTGAAGACAGGCAAGGGTCTATTGGTAATCCCCCTTATGTATGCTGAGAGGCAATTGAACAGTCTTGGACCCCAGACACTTATTGTGTTGTCTCTCACTGTACTCGTGGCGCCCCTGCTTTTCATTGGGGGAATGTTGCATCTCCTGCCGAGTCTTTTGCTGTCATAGGGAGTGATTTTCGTGTGCAGGTTTGGTACCAATCCCTCCAGGGCTTTCCAACTGTATATTATCATGTATCTCTCTCGCCTGCGTTCGAATTATTATTATTATTATTATTGTCATAACTCCAACAAGGGATCTGTGAGTGTGTGAACCCAGCAACATAACCTGGGTTCATACACTCACTGCTCTTCTCCGAGATCCAAGGTTCGAACCTATAGCATTAGTTGACAGAGAATACTGGAATGACTGAAGCGGAAATAAAGAATTTACTAATGGATGCTTGCAAGAAAACATAACTAGAGGGGAGAGGAAACCTTAGTTTATAAGAGAATGTAAAGAAAATTTATATTATCCATGTCTGATTTTTTATGATTTTACTTCTGGAAGGAAAAACTGACAGACAAATGGAAGAGTGCATCCATTGTGCCGACATTTAATACAAAAAATAAAAATGATAGGGAAGACCCTGTAAGCTATGGTTCAGCGTCGTTGACGAATGTCTGAAGATCAGAGGAAAGCTGATTTAACACATAAGAAAATAGTTACATAGTAACTGATAAACAATCTGATTTTCAGTCTCCAGATGGCGTGTTAGCTCGTTCATGGAATTTAATGTAGATAAATACCGTGCAATAAAAATGGGAGAAAGCAAAATCAGGCCACTTAATGAATAAAACTTTGTGTGACAAAATTGTGAAAGTGTCAGACAGCAAGAGGGTCTTAGCAGTTATAGAAACAACAAAAATGTCACCGGAAGATCACATGGACGAAAGTGTGAGGAAGTTCAGATATTACTCTGGCGAATCATAAAATAGCTTTCATATATATGGATGGAGAAATGCTAAAAAGTCTGACTCATATATTCCAGGGGTCCGCAACCTGCGGCCCGCGGGCCGCATGTGGCCCTTCTAAGAAACGGATGCGGTCCTCACATGAAATTTTGCATTCACTTTTATATAGGTTGTACACTGCAGTGTCAACAAAACCGTGCGGCCGTCACACGTTTGACCATCAAATGTGGCCCACTTGTGTAGGAAGATTAAGGACTACTGTATTAGACCAAAGGGGATTATACAGCTGTTGTTTAGTCCCCACACCTAAAAAAAAATACCTGAGATTAATTACATAAGTTTTGATAAAAGTTGAAAAAATTAAATATAGCAACGCAGACTCATAGAAAGAGAGAGACATAATCTCCCACATATAAGGTCATAATGTTGGCAGAATTACCGACAATATGTTAGATAAAAGGACACAAGTGCAACTGATGCGACATTTTTGTGTAGCAACGTTTCGCTCTCCATGAGCTTTGCCAAGCTGTTACAAACAATACAGTGACACAGAGGGAATATATAGGTATAGTGAGGTACAAAGCACTTCACTGTACTTATATATATACGCCGATGCGTATTCCTATTTTGGCTTGACTTAAAAACAGCAATTTCAGCATTTCTCCTTCCACATATTTGACAGCCATTTTGTAGTTCGCCAGCATTATAGTATATGAATTTCCCACAGTATAGTGTATATGATCATCCGGTGACAATTTTTGCCCCATAGCTCGAGTACCAGAGCACTCAGCTCACGCACTGTGGTCTTTGGCTCGATCCCCGGTACGGGGAATAGTGTGGGTCGCACCCTGGGGACAGAATTGACCTAATTTGCGCGAAATGCTCTGCATAACAAGTGGCTTTTGTATACAGTAGTATGTCATTGATATCAGCTAGGACTGTGTACCTTGTACATGTACTTGTAGACATTATTATTATTATTATTATTATTATTATTATTATTATTATTATTATTTATTATTAACAGTAGCACTCAGGTCGCTCTCCGCATCTGTTTTCAATATTTTCTCAGTCTATATTTGCCACGTGACCTGATATTCCTTTCTCCCATTTTCATTACATTGCATTTATCTACGTTAAATTTCCATTATCCATTATTCCATTTGTTCTGTTTATCCAAGTCATCTTCTGAAGATTTGTAGTTAATTTTAATATCTTTGCATCATCTGAAAAGGATATTCATATAGTTTTATTCCTTCTGGCAAATCATTTATAGAAATTAAAACCATTTTTTTCGGGGGGGGGGCAGTTACCCATACTTGTGGCACCCCTCTTGTGACATCTCCCCACTCAGATATTTTATCTTTTATATTTGGTCTCATTTTCCACTTAAATGCAAAATCTCTCATCCACTGTAACGGTTAACTTTTTTTTTTTTCATCCTATATTTTATAGTTTTGAAATTCGTTCTTCACGGGAAACTATCATAATTTTCTCAAAAACTGGATAAATAAAATATGCCCATCCATTTTATCCTTTAAACAAATTCCGTAACTCAGTGCGAGTTGTGGTTTAATGGAAAAATATTTTTTTCTTTCTGTGTTTAAATGTATACAAGCATTGACAATTTATCTCAGATATTTAGAATATGATAAATGATGTAGAATATTCAATACATGCATCAAGTCTCAGCTGTCCTTCATGGCCTTGCAAGGATGAGTAAATTCATCTCATGTGAACAGGTGTGATGAGATGTAAATGTTAGTGTGCTCATCATTATCATTACTGTCATCATCGTCATCATCATCATCATCGTGAGTGGGCGCTGGACAGCCTCGGTGTGTCATTTTCCTTTCTTAAATGTGGTAACCTAAATGCGAAGTAATATTCAAGAAGTGAACTCGTAAGTTATTTTTGAAGATGTAACGCAACTTTCTCAGGTCTAAAGTTAAATAATCTACCAGTAAAGCTTAAGATTACATTTGCTTCTTTTACAACCCCAGAACACTGTCTACTGAGCTTTAAATTACTTATGTTTCCAGCGCCAATACACGCAAAACTTTCTCAGAATATATTTCTTCTTGTTGACGAATTTTCAACTCAAAGATTATCACTAACACACACACACATACACACACACACACAAGTTCTTTTGTTCCCGAATCCATATTCCTTTCTATCGTTCGTAAAAAAAAATATCAAGTCTGAATCGTAGATTTCGCTAAATCTTCTTATACGAGCTAAAGTTATAAAGTTTTAAGAATTTTCCATCTATTAAAATATATAGCTGTAAATAATCAGTCTCCTTAAATCCTGTGCCCCTACTCACCTAGCCCTAAATATGTACCTAAATATTTGTGGATAGTCTCAAGTCACCTTTTTGTACTCATCAGTCTCATCCATATTTTGAATAAGACTCGTCTCAGGCGTTTGTCCTGCCCTGTAGCAGTAGCTGGTCTCTGCTTCATCTTCAGGTTAGGTTAGGTAAGTTAAGGAACAGGACAAGTGTTTCCTGACGCGGGGGTCTTAGTCGTATGATGACCCGCAGCTGGAGCTTTTTGGTCATCTGACCGAGGCCTTCCTCTAGCTTACCCGTCCAGACCTTTAAAAATTATGGTTAAGATTATAACCATTAGATATAACCTTGAGGGAGGCGTCTCCGACTAGGCTTACTAGACTGGGAGAGAAAGAAGACTGCTCGTCGACACTGACTTCCACAAAACACCGTCAGTGACAACGCTAAGAGAAGCATGACCAAGTTAATCCCCCGTACCAGAAACTTTTCCTATAAACCATCGAAATAATGTACTAATAACGGGTTGTGGTTAGTCTGAGTGGTCGTTGACTCAGAAAAAAATAAAAAAAATAGTATTACAAGCATTTAAGCATTCTATTGTTTGCATAGTTGAGTGATGCTCACACAATTTACTGTTATATTGAAATAAACACTGAGGTAAAGGAGTTAAAAATACAAATTACTCAATGGATTTCGCCCAGTATTTTAAAAGTCCGTTATATCCAGATCCATTATATAAAGGGGTTACTACTACAGATTGGCAGAAAACTGAAGCTGCGTTCTCTGCAAAAGAACTGAGTCAGAGATGATATTATTAAAGTGTGTAAACAAAAATATATATATAATGCTGAAAATACCTCACCCTGACAGGAGTCACAACAACTAAGTGAAGGTGGATATATTTAAATTTGGAAAGATTGGGAGAGTACTGGTTTAGCAATAGAGTTGTGAGTAGAACAGGCTGCCCAGTAGTGTCGATGAAGCAAGCACTTCATGCAGCTTTAAAAATATGTAGGGAGATGATTGGCTTTGAGAAGAGCCTGCCTAACACAGGCCTAGTATTTTAGGCTCATTCATTCTTATGTATATCTAGTACAAAGCACCTTCATTCTTGTGTTCAATATGACCTTACAAGTTTTAGCAATCTTACAGGTTCTCTTCCCAGTTGCAACAAGCGACGACACTCAAAGCTTTGGTCTTTCTTCTTCCTCTTACCTGTGCTGCTTTATTTTTTCCACTCTACTACTGATTGATGAGGAGGCTGGGTCAGGCAGGATCTATGTGGTGTCTTTTGTCTTCTTGAGAACTACAACTGGGAGGTGCAGGATCTATGTGGTATTCTTCTCTCGGAGAATTGTAGATAGAATGTGCAGGATCTATGTAGTGTTCTTTGTTTCTCTCAGAACAACAGCTAGGACGTACAGGATATATGCGGTATTCTTGGTCTTCCTGACAACTGTATCCACGACCTGCTTGACAAGGTTAGATTAGGTAAGGTTCGTTAGGAAACAGTGCCAATGATAGGGCAAAGGTGGCATCCCCTACCAGGGTGCGAGCAACGGTGATGGGTCGTATAAGAGATGGAGTAACAGTAGTAGGCGTGCCGGGAGCTAGAATACCTACCTGGAGGGTATTTCGAGGGTCATCGTCCCCACGGTGCAGTGGTAAGACGTACCGTGACCAGAGCAATGGTTGGAGTTCCTACCAGGATTGGGGCAACCTCTTGGGACCGAAGGATATGGATGTCCTCTCTCCCGAGGAAGGGAAGGCATGGGTTCGGTGAGGGGCATAATTATGTCTACCAGAAGTTTATCTCCAAACAATGCAGACACAATGCTAACAGGACGTGAAACATTCCTTAACTGTTCTGTGGTGGTGGTCGTCGTGCAGGACTGCTCAGAAAGGACTCCTAATTAACAAGGCTTATGGGGTGTCTGTAGACAGAGGAACGGTGGAACGAAAGCCGAGGCACATAAAAAAAATGCCCTAAGGGATTTAAAATATTATTACCCCATATTATTTTGAGAGTTCTCATATATATGGGCAAGTTTCCTTAAATCACTGCTGCCTCTGCCCACCTAGCTGTAAAAATGGGTACTTGTATCTTACCCGACTGTTATAGGTCGCATCCAGGGGGAAAATGTCTTAGAAAACTCCATTTCTTCTGGAAATAATCATATCTCGTGTAAGAAAACTCCAGAAGATGCTGGAGAGATGGTATGTGTTTGCCTAATGGCATAAATAAAAAGAAGGGTTCTCCTACTTAAGGGTCAGCTCTAGACTTAAATGATGATCTATTTTTTTTTTATTTACGCTTGTGACCTCATTAGCAGAGAGTGGATGTGTCTGACAAGATTAATGATCAACTGAACAAGAAAGTCCTCTCGTCCAGGTTCTAATCGTTTACTTCAAGGTCACCGACTAAACCTGCATCTGTTAAATGCAACTCTTTGCTACCAGTGAAAAATCGAACTCATTGCTATTTCCATGAATGATTTTCTCCTCTTGGTCTTGAAAGAGATCCATGATTAAGAAATTAAAAGGGGCGTTCCACCTGAATTATTTTGTATGCAGTCTTTCATCAGGCTATTAACATTGTGTTCAAGTATAGTGGAACATTGTAATGGACTTTTTTTCATAGTACTGGGCCTAATAGGTCTATACTTACGAAGAAGTCTCAGCATCTGATCTCCACTCCCGTCATTCTGAAGAAAGTCAGTGCGTCATCGAGGACTGTCTAACTTATTTCCATTGGGGTCCTCAATCTTGTCCCCCATGATGCGACCCACACCAGTCGACTAACACCCAGGTACCTATTTGCTGCTAGGTGAACAGGACAGGTGTAAGGAAACGTGCCGGAATGTTTCCACCCGCCGGGAATCGAACCCGGGCCCTCCGTGTGTGAAGCGGGAGCTTTAGCCACCAGGCCACCGGGCCGAGAGGGTCACATTCAAACAGAATGAGAAATAATTCCTTGATTTTATAGTTTACTCACTCTATTATTACTTTTGCCTGTTGGTGGTGGGCGGTGGTTCGTGTAGTGGAAGTCTATAGAATTTCACAAATTTCTGGAAATAGCATTATAACATAATTCTTGACCGGTTGCTAACCAAAGTTTTGAGAGATCAAATACGGTGACGAAGTCAGTGAGGAATGTGCTAGCTACTGTTTCAAAATCACTGCAGATAACCTAGATTAGGAAGTACAATGAGTTAGGTGGTTCACCAACACAAGTACAAGATGAGTCGTTGAATAGATAAAATGTCCATGAGTCAGCACAAAGTCTTGGTTTATCTAATGGAACATGCACTTCTGAAAACGTCTAGAGATGGTAGTGAGCCTGTGGTGTCCCCTTCCAACTTTGACAATGACTCTGGCAGAAAGGGGACTTAGCTCACATGTTTTGTACATACCTGGGTGATCTGCACATGTGAAGGAGTGTACAAGATTCATGATCCATTCCAAGCCTTTCTTCTTGCCCAAGCTGTTTTAAAATGAAGTCTTTAACAATAAGCAATATCGCTCTTTCGTTAACCTCAAATTTCTGAAAGGGTGCACTCAATCTATGATTTTGAATTTCGCCTCTAGCTGCGGTAACAGTGGAGCATATACCAGTCGAAGTTCCGGTTGGAATTCTTTCAAGTCGACAGCACAGTTCTTTTCTTCTCAACCTTGTATTTTCAGTAACGCTGACTACGTAGATGTGAAAAATCACGATACTGTCTAGAATTCTGGAGCCTGCTACCCGCTGCTGCATACTGACCAGTAGCCTGCTACCCGCTGCTGCATACTGAGCAGTAGCCTGCTACCCGTTGCTGCAAACTCCCCAGCAGACTGCTACCCGCTGCTGCATACTGACAAGCAGCCTGGTACCCGCTGCTGCATACTGACCAGCAGCCTGCTAGCCGCTGCTGCATACTGACCAGCAGCCTGCTAGCCGCTGCTGCATACTGACCAGCAGCCTGCTACCAGCTGCTACATACTTACCAGCAGTCTGCTACCAGCTGCTACATACTGACCAGCAGTCTGCTACCAGCTGCTGCATACTGACCAGCAGCCTGCTACCCGCTGCTGCATACTGACCAGCAGCCTGCTACCCGCTGCTGCATACTGACCAGCAGCCTGCTACCCGCTGCTGCATACTGACCAGCAGCCTGCTACTAGCTGCTACATACTTACCAGCAGCCTGCTACCAGCTGCTACATACTGACCAGCAGTCTGCTACCAGCTGCTGCATACTGACCAGCAGCCTGCTACCCGCTGCTGCATACTGACCAGCAGCCTGCTACCAGCTGCTACATACTTACCAGCAGCCTGCTACCAGCTGCTACATACTGACCAGCAGTCTGCTACCAGCTGCTGCATACTGACCAGCAGCCTGCTACCCGCTGCTGCATACTGACCAGCAGCCTGCTAGCAGCTGCTGCATACTGACCAGCAGCCTGCTACCAGCTGCTACATACTGACCAGCAGCCTGCTACCAGCTGCTACATACTGACCAGCAGCCTGCTACCAGCTGCTGCGCCTGCATACTGACCAGCCTGCTATCAGCTGCTGCATACTGACCAGCAACCTGCTACCCGCTGCTGCATACTGACCAGCAGCCTGTTACCAGCTGCTGCATACTGACCAGCAGCCTGCTACCAGCTGCTGCATACTGACCAGCAGCCTGCTACCAGCTGCTACATACTGACCAGCAGCCTGCTACCAGCTGCTACATACTGACCAGCAGCCTGCTACCAACTGCTGCGCCTGCATACTGACCAGCCTGCTATCAGCTGCTGCATACTGACCAGCAACCTGCTATCAGCTGCTGCATACTGACCAGCAACCTGCTATCAGCTGCTGCATACTGACCAGCAACCTGCAACCCGCTGCTGCATACTGACCAGCAGCCTGTTACCAGCTGCTGCATACTGACCAGCAGCCTGCTACCAGCTGCTGCATACTGACCAGCAGCCTGCTACCAGCTGTTACATACTGACCAGCAGCCTGCTACCAGCTGCTACATACTGACCAGCAGCCTGCTACCAGCTGCTGCGCCTGCATACTGACCAGCCTGCTATCAGCTGCTGCATACTGACCAGCAACCTGCTACCAGCTGCTGCATACTGACCAGCAGCCTGCTACCTGCTGCTGCATACTGACCAGCAGCCTGCTACCAGCTGCTGCATACTGACCAGCAGCCTGCTACCAGCTGATACATACTGACCAGCAACCTGCTACCAGCTGCTGCATACTGACCAGCAGCCTGTTACCAGCTGCTACATACTGACCAGCAGCCTGCTACCAGCTGCTGCATACTGACCAGCAGCCTGCTACCAGCTGCTGCATACTGACCAGCAGCCTGCTATCAGCTGCTGCATACTGACCAGCAGCCTGCTACCCGCTGCTGCATACTGACCAGCAGCTTGCTACCAGCTGTTGCATACTGACCAGCAGCCTGCTACCCGCTGCTGCATACTGACCAGCAGCCTGCTACCCGCTGCTGCATACTGACCAGCAGCCTGCTACCCGCTGCTGCATACTGACCAGCAGCCTGCTACCAGCTGCTGCATACTGACCAGCAGCCTGCTACCAGCTGCTGCATACTGACCAACAGCCTGCTACCCGCTGCTGCATACTGACCAGCAGCCTGCTACCAGCCGCTGCATAATGGCCAGCAGCCTGCCACCAGCTGCTGCATACTGACCAGCAGCCTGCTACCAGCTGCTGCATACTGACCAGCAGCCTGCTACCAGCTGCTGCATACTGACCAGCAGCCTGCTACCAGCTGCTTCATACTGACCAGCAGCCTACCAGCTGCTGCATACTGACCAGCAGCCTGCTAAAAGCTGCTACATACTGACCAGCAGCCTGCTACCAGCTGCTGCATACTGACCAACAGCCTGCTACCAGCTGCTGCATACTGACCAGCAGCCTGCTACCTGTTGCTGCATACTGAACAGCAGCCTGCTACCAGCTGCTACATACTGACCAGCAGCTTGCTACCCGCTGCTACATACTGACCAGCAGCCTGCTACCCGCTGCTACATTCTGACCACCAGCCTGCTACCAGCTGCTACATACTGAGCAGCAGCCTGCTACCCGCTGCTACATACTGACCATCAGCCTGCTACCCGCTGCTACATACTGACCAACAGCCTGCTACCCGCTACTACATACTGACCAGCAGCCTGCTACCCGCTGCTACATACTTACCAGCAACCTGCTATCCGCTACTACATACTGACCAGCAGCCTTCTACCTGCTGCTACATACTGACCAGCAATTTGCTATCCGCTGCTACACACTGACTAGCATCCTGCTATCCGCTGCTACATACTGACCAGCAGCCTGCTATCCGCTGCTACATATTGACCAGCAGCCTGCTATTCGCTGCTACATACTGACCAGCAGTCTACTACCCGCTGCTACATACTGACGAGCATCCTGCTACCTGCTACTACGTGCTGACCGGCAGCCTTCTACCCGCTGCTACATACTGACCAGCAACCTGCTAACCGCTGCTACACACTGACCAGCAGCCTGCTACCCGCTGCAACATAATGACCAGCGTCCTCAAAGACTTCTACCCACTGCTACTTACCTGACAACGTCCTGAAACCTGCTTCCCACTATTATATGTATACTGACCAGCATCCATGATCCTGCTGCCTACTGCAACACACTAGTACCCTGGAGTCTGGTACCCGCTGATAAACTAGCCAGCATTCCTGAGTCTGCTACCCGGCACTGCTCAACGGCCAACTGAAGCGTGTCCTAGACAGTTGGACTAAAGAAGTCAAAATCGGGTATCAGTGGAGGACAGAACTATTTAGCAATCTTGATTCTGATACCATAGCCACTGCTACTTGGAGGAGAGCTCAGAATATTGTGTACGTAACACTACCTTAAGTTTTCAGCGAGTATTAGAGGAACTTCTCAATGTCAGTTTAAAAACAAAGTTAAAAAGCTTGACTAATGATAGCTGAGCGCAGCAGTGCAAGATATGAATGTTCAATTGGCTCTCCCCGTGCGGTGGCAAATCTTAGGACAGTCTGTCTTTAAATATTGATTTTCTCTCCATCGATCACAGATGAGTCTCTCCGTGACTGTGTTACTCGGCACCTGTTCATTGTCGATTCCGGGGGTAACCTTCCCCGTCGACCCTGTCCAAGACCAGGCCTCATAGTAGACAGCCTGATCAATTAGGCAGTTGGTGCTGGCTGCACGCCCACGTAGTCCAATGCAGGCATCAAGGCTCGGCTGATCAGGAATCAACTTTAAGAACTTATCAAATTCCTCCTTGAAAACAGCCAGATATATTGGTAAGTCCCTTTATCTATGAAGGGGATGTGTTAGTTCTGGGCCCTTCATATGATTTTGGCTCCTTCCGGTGTCTCTAGGATTAGTTTTAATGTTTGCTGGATGCTTGAACTTTTGCCAAACTTATATGCCTTAACAACCTTGAACTCGGAGTTTTTATAATTACTTTCTTATCTTGGTGTGCTAATTTCAGTCTTGCTTTTTATTGGAGAATATATTTGCATCGTCTACTGAGCTTTATTCTATCGTAGGGAATAATTTGTGCAGTTTTGGATTAATACCTCTAGGAAATTCAAAGTATAAATTATGATGTGTCTCTCTCGCCTACATTCCAGGGAGTACAA
The DNA here is from genome assembly GCF_038502225.1 of Cherax quadricarinatus. Lineage (NCBI taxonomy): Eukaryota > Metazoa > Arthropoda > Malacostraca > Decapoda > Parastacidae > Cherax > Cherax quadricarinatus. Next base: position 23,537,195 of record NC_091321.1, read on the forward strand.
CTCAAGGAACTTTAGGCTTTCCTACAGTTTAGATGTTTAATTAAATTTATAAGGACAGTAAAAGATTTTTATGCGTCTTCCAAATGTGCGATTTTGCTTGCTTAAAAGAGGCTGTTAGTATATAGCAACATTACAGCCTAATGATAGCAAGTAACTTCAAGATTATCGTCATGCTTTAGTATTTCTTGCTGTGATAGATCTAGTTATCCATTCTATCACTTTACTAGGTGATCGTGGAATATTAAGACTTGTTGACATTCCACTGTAACTCTCTTATAAGAGGTTCGAGTTTTATACTCAGTCCAAGTTACAAATTCTTCAATTTCTCGAAGTGGAGTAACTGAAATTTGGCTTCTTTAAGCATCATATTGTTTCTGTGGTCCATTAGAAGACCAAGTTCATATCAGCTCGGAGATTTGCTGTCCTCAGTGGCTGCTACTCTCCTAGAAATTCTGGTGTATTTTGCAAAGATGTGCCGGAATTTATGCTTCTGTGTTGGAAAGGAGAATGAGAAATAATGTGTGCGAGTATTGTGCCTTGACGAGCAGTGACTGTTTATGCGACAGCCTACAAGCAGTGACTGTCTCTGTGACAACCTACAAGCAGTGACTGTCTCTGTGACAACCTACAAGCACTGTCTCTGTGACAACCTACAAGCACTGACTGTCTCTGTGACAACCTACAAGCAGTGACTGTCTCTGTGACAACCTACAAGCAGTGACTGTCTCTGTGATAACCTACAAGCACTGTCTCTGTGACAACCTACAAGCACTGACTGTCTCTGTGGCAACCTACAAGCACTGTCTCTGTGACAACCTACAAGCACTGACTGTCTCTGTGACAACATACAAGCAGTGACTGTCTCTGTGACAAACTACAAGCAGTGACTGTCTCTGTGGCAACCTACAAGCAGTGACTGTCTCTGTGACAACCTACAAGCACTGTCTCTGTGACAACCTACAAGCACTGACTGTCTCTGTGACAACCTACAAGCAGTGATTGTCTGTGACAACCTACAAGCAGTGACTGTCTCTGTGACAACCTACAAGCAGTGACTGTCTCTGTAACAAAGAACAAACAGTGACGGTCTCTGTGACAACCTACAAGCAGTGACTATCTCTGTGACAACCTACAAGCAGTGACTGTCTCTGTGACAACCTACAAGCAGTGACTGTCTCTGTGACAACCTACAAGCAGTGACTGTCTCTGTGACAACCTACAAGCAGTGACTGTGACAACCTACAAGCAGTGACTGTGACAACCTACAAGCAGTGACTGTCTCTGTGACAACCTACAAGCAGTGACTGTCTCTGTGACAACCTACAAGCAGTGACTGTCTCTGTGACAACCTACAAGCAGTGACTGTCTCTGTGACAACCTACAAGCAGTGACTGTCTCTGTGACAACCTACAAGCAGTGACTGTGACGACCTACAAGCAGTGACTGTCTCTGTGACAACCTACAAGCAGTGACTGTGACAACCTACAAGCAGTGACTGTGACAACCTACAAGCAGTGACTGTGACAACCTACAAGCAGTGACTGTCTCTGTGACAACCTACAAGCAGTGACTGTCTCTGTGACAACCTACAAGCAGTGACTGTCTCTGTGACAACCTACAAGCAGTGACTGTCTCTGTGACAACCTACAAGCAGTGACTGTCTCTGTGACAACCTACAAGCAGTGACTGTGACAACCTACAAGCAGTGACTGTCTCTGTGACAACCTACAAGCAGTGACTGTGACAACCTACAAGCAGTGACTGTGACAACCTACAAGCAGTGACTGTCTCTGTGACAACCTACAAGCAGTGACTGTCTCTGACAACCTACAAGCAGTGACTGTGACAACCTACAAGCAGTGACTGTCTCCGTGACAACCTACAAGCAGTGACTGTGACAACCTACAAGCAGTGACTGTGACAACCTACAAGCAGTGACTGTCTCTGTGACAACCTACAAGCAGTGACTGTCTCTGTGACAACCTACAAGCAGTGACTGTGACAACCTACAAGCAGTGACTGTGACAACCTACAAGCAGTGACTGTGACAACCTACAAGCAGTGACTGTGACAACCTACAAGCAGTGACTGTGACAACCTACAAGCAGTGACTGTGACAACCTACAAGCAGTGACTGTGACAACCTACAAGCAGTGACTGTGACAACCTACAAGCAGTGACTGTGACAACCTACAAGCAGTGACTGTGACAACCTACAAGCAGTGACTGTGACAACCTACAAGCAGTGACTGTGACAACCTACAAGCAGTGACTGACAACCTACAAGCAGTGACTGTGACAACCTACAAGCAGTGACTGTGACAACCTACAAGCAGTGACTGTGACAACCTACAAGCAGTGACTGTGACAACCTACAGGTAGTTTTCTGTCAATTATTAATCTTTGGATTCAATTTGAATGAAAATCTAAATTCTATTCTCTCAATTTTCCAGTTATTTTTTAAACTTATGAAGAGCTGAGTAAAACATGCAAATGGCGGTTAAACCCAGCAACTAGTGATTAAACCAAGCAACTGCTGGTTAAACCAAGTATCTGGTGGCTAATCCTAACAACCTGTAGATAAACCAGCAGCAGGTGGTTAACACCAAGTACAGGATATTAAACCAAGCAACTAGAGGTTCCCTCCCTGCCACTGATGGTTCATTCCTTGCCACTGAGGATTCCCTCCCTGCCACTAATAGTTCCCTCCCTGTCACTGATGGTTCCCTCCCTTCCACTAATGGTTCACTCCCTGCCACTGAGGATTCCCTCCCTGTCACTGAGGGTTCCCTCCCTGCCACTGAGGGTTCCCTCCCTGCCACCGAGGATTCCCTCCCTGTCGCTGGTGGTTCCCTTCCTGCCACTGATGGTTCACTCCCTGCCACTAAGGATTCCCTCCCTGCCATTGATGGTTCCCTACCTGCCACTGATGGTTCCCTCCGTCACTGATGGCTCCCTCCCTGCCACTGAAGAGTTCCCTCCCTGTCACTGAGAGTTCCCTCTGTCAATGATGGTTCACTCCCTGCCACTGAGAGTTCCTTCCCTGTCACTGAGGGTCCCCTCCCTGTCACTGATGGTTCACTCCCTGTCACTGAGGGCTCCCTCCCTGTCACTGAGGGTTCCCTCTGTCACTGATGGTTCACTCCCTGCCACTGAGGGTTCCCTCTCTGTCATTGATGGTTCCCTCCCTGTCACTGAGGGTTTCCTCTCTGTCACTGATGGTTCCTTCCCTGTCACTGAGAGTTCCTTCCTTGTCACTGAGGTTTCCCTCCCTGTCACTGATGGTTCACTCCCTGTCACTGATGGTTCCCTCCCTGTCACTGATGGTTCCCTCCCTGTCACTGAGGGTTCCCTCTCTGTCATTGATGGTTCACTCCCTGCCACTGAGAGTTCCTTCCCTGTCACTGATGGTTCCCTCCCTGTCACTGAGGGTTCCCTCCCTGTCACTGATGGTTCACTCCCTGTCACTGAGGGTTCCCTCTGTGTCACTAATGGTACACTCCCTGCCACTGAGAGTTCCTTCCCTGTCACTGATGGTTCCTGCCCTGTCACTGAGGGTTCCCTCTCTGTCACTGATGGTTCAATCCCTGCCACTGAGAATTCCTTCCCTGTCACTGATGGTTCACTCCCTGTCACTGATGGTTCACTCCCTGCCACTGATGGTTCCCTCCCTGTCACTGATGGTTCACTCCCTGCCATTGAGGGCTCCCTCCCTGTCACTGATGGTTTACTCCCTGTCACTGATGGTTCACTCCCTGCCATTGAGGGTTCACTCCCTGTCACTGATGGCTCACTCCCTGCCGTTGAGGGTTCCCTCTCTGTCACTGATGGTTCACTCCCTGCCACTGATGGTTCCCTCCCTGCCACTGACGGTTCACTCCCTGCCACTGATAGTTCCCTCCCTGCCACTGAGGGTTCCCTCCCTGTAACTGATGGTTCCCTCCCTGCCACTGAGGGTTCCCTCCCTGTCACTGATGGTTCCCTCCCTGTCACTGATAGTTCCTTCCCTGCCACTGATAGTTTCTTCCTTGGCACTGATAGTTCCCTCCCTGCCACTTATGGGTCACTCCCCGCCACTGACAGTTTCCTCCCTGCCAGTGATGGTTCCCTCCCTGCCTCTTAGGGTTTCCTCCCTGCCACTGAGGCGTTCCCTCCCTGCCACACCCTGCCACTAACAAACTATTCTATACTCTCCCTTGTTCTCCATTTGGTTGGAAAAAATCAATGAGTATTTTTTGGGGGGTTGCGTTTTGCATGTTCATTTGTCTGTGTGGAACACAGACGCTGACCTCTCGGCATGGTTGTTCCAGGACAACTGTCTTGCACCATTGGTACTCTTCTAACACTCTGGTATTAACAGTACTGTACTAGCAATTTTGCTGTACCAGCACTGTCTCCTTCAAATGATGTACTAATATTGTAGGGTTGTACCAACGCTGTTGTACCAGCAGTGTACTCTTGCATAACCAGTGTATTGTTGTACCAGCAGCATACTGTTGAACCAGTACTGTTACAACAGCACTGTAATGGCAGAGAAGTGTTGTACCAGCACTACTGCACCAACGGTGCTGTGTCGTACCAACACTACAGTACCAGCGGTCTTGTTTTGTACTAACACTATTGTACCAACAGTATTGTATCAACACTACTGTACCAGCAGTGTTGTGTCATACCAGCACTATTGTACCAGAAGTGTCGTGTTGTACCAACACTAATGCACCAGCAGTACTGTTGTACCAAGACTACTGTACCAGCAGTGTTGTGTCATACCAACACTACTGTACCAGCAGTGTTGTGTTTTACCAACACTACTGTACTAGCTGTGTTGTTGTACCAGCAGGTTTGTGATACCAGCGATATTGTACCAGCACTACTGCATAAGTAAGGTTGTGTTGTACCAGCATTACTGTACTATCGGTGTGGTGTTGTACCAGCACTACTGTACCGGTGTTGTTGTTTTGTACCAACACTATTGTACCAGCAATGTTGTGTTGTACCAACACTACTGTACCAGAAGTGTTGTGTTATACCAACAAAAATTGTACCAGCAGTACTGTGTTGTACCAAGACTAATGTACCATAAGTGTTGTGTCATACCAGCACTACTGTACCAACAGTGTTGTGTTGTACCAGCACTATTGTACCAGCAGTGTTGTGTTGTACCAACACTATTGTACCAGAAGTGTTGTGTTGTACCAACACTAATGTACCAGCAGTGCTGTGTTGTACCAGCAGTTTTGTGATACATGTACAAGCAATATTGTACCATCACTACTGTACATGTAATGTTGTGTTGTACCAGCATTACTGTACCATCGGTGTAGTGCTGTCAAAGCACTACTACTGTACCGGTGGTGCTATTTTGTACCAACAGTGTTGTGCTGCACTAGCACTACTGTACCAGCAATGTGTTGTACCAACACTATTGTACCTGTAGTGTTGTGTTGTACCAGCATTATTGTACAAGCAGTGTTGTGTTGTACCAGCATTATTGTACAAGCAGTGTTGTGTTGTACAGCGCAATTGTACCAGTAGTGTGCTTACCAGCATTATTGTACCAGCGGTATATTATACCAGCACTATTGTACCAGTATTGTTGTGTTGTACCAGCACTATAGTACCAGCAGTGTTGTGTTGTACCAGCACAATTGTACCAGCAGTGTTGTTTTGTACCAGCACTATTGTGTTAGTTACACCAGCTTTATTGTACCAGTATTGTTGTGTTGTGCCAGCATTATTGTACCAGTAGTGTTGTGTTGTGCCAGCATCATTGTACCAGTAGTGTTGTGCCAGTATTATTGTACCAGTAGTGTTGTGTTGTGCCAGCATCATTGTACCAGTAGTGTTGTGTTGTGCCAGCATCATTGTACCAGTAGTGTTGTGCCAGTATTATTGTACCAGTAGTGTAGTGTTGTGCCAGCATCATTGTACCAGTAGTGTTGTGTTGTGCCAGTATTATTGTACCAGTAGTGTTGTGTTGTGCCAGCATCATTGTACCAGTAGTGTTGTGCCAGTATTATTGTACCAGTAGTGTAGTGTTGTGCCAGCATCATTGTACCAGTAGTGTTGTGTTGTGCCAGTATTATTGTACCAGTAGTGTTGTGTTGTGCCAGCATCATTGTACCAGTAGTGTTGTGCCAGTATTATTGTACCAGTAGTGTAGTGTTGTGCCAGCATCATTGTACCAGTAGTGTTGCGCTGTGCCAGTATTATTGTACCAGTAGTGTTGTGCCAGCATCATTGTACCAGTAGTGTTGTGCCAGTATCATTGTACCAGTAGTGTTGCGCTGTGCCAGTATTATTGTACCAGTAGTGTTGTGTCAGCATTATTGTACCAGCAGTATTGTTATACCAGCACTATTGCGTTTTACCAGCAGTGTTGTGTTGTATTCTTAACTGGATATGACGAGGTAAAATGTACCTTAATGACCCTCATACAATCGATATTGTTTAAACATAACAAATTAACTAATCACTCTTGCACTCATTAGTCTTGTCTTCATTTATTTTCAAGTTTTTTTGTCCTCATCCATTATCTGCATGTACGCAGGTCTGCATGTACTCAAGCTGCACGTACTCAAACCTGGCTGTCAGAGCTGTGTAACATGCTCTTCAAGAACGGAGAATCGAGCCTCCACCACTCCATTAAGCTGAATGACCCACACGGGTTAATCTCTATACGTATAAAAAAAAACTGAAGAATTCTCTTCCCTAACGTTACCATAATATTTAATCCTAGGAATTTCTAACACACTTGACGCAGAGCAATGGTCAACAAAATATAATCAGAGGTTGCCACAGCGAAACTTACATACCTAAATCAGAGGACTGGTTCCAGTTCTCATTCTCATATCCGACATAGACAGAGACATAAATCATAGCAGTGTATCATTCTTTGTAGGCGATACTAAAATTTGTATGAGCGTAGCAGCCACTGAGGACACAGCAAACCTTCAAGCTGATATTAAACCAGGTCTTCCAACGGGACACAGAAAATAGTATGTTGAATGAGGACAAATTTCAGTTCCTCGGCTACAGAAAAAAAATAGAAACAAAGGTTGGAACAGAGTATAAAGCATATTTAAATTACTGGCGAGAGCAGAAGAGGAATGTGAGTGACTAAGAAGTGATAAAAATAATGAAAATAATCTTTATTTCTACAAGTACATGTTCAACGTACACAGACCTAGCTGATATCAATGACATACTATATAGAAAGTCTTGCTATGCAGAGCATTTCGGGCAAATAAGGTTCATTTTGTTCTCAGGATGCGACCCACACCAGTCGGCTAACATCCAGGTACCTATTTACTGCTAAGTGAACAGTGATAACAGGTGTCTTAAGGAAACACGCCCGAACGTTTCCACTCGTACCGGGTTTCCAACCAAAAACACTCAGTGCGTGAGCTGAGTGCTCTACCAACCCAGCTACGGGACACCACAAAGGATCACAAGCAGTGGTGTTACCACAACTGCAAGTAAAACTGTATGCTGGATAACTAGAACCTTCAAAACAGAAAATGTTTAGCCAGTGATTCCGTAAGTCACCTGTTTTCTCTAGCCTGAAATATTGCTGCAGACTAACAGCCTACCTTAAGCAGGCAAAATACCAGAAATGAAGAATGTGTTGAGAACCTTCACTGCCCGAATTCAGTGAAGCACCTAAATTATTCTTAACACCTGAAGTCCCTTGAGCTGTACTCCCTGATACGTATGAGAGAAAGATACATCAAAATAAACATCTGGAAAATTTTGGAGGGATTCATCCCAAATCTGTACACAGAAGTTACTCCCTTAGAGAACAAGTCTCGGTAAACTGTATAAAATACTCTCATTGAGTACATATACTGAGTACACTAAGTAAGTATAAATGGATCAAAACTCTTCAGCACCCTCCCTTAATACATAAGGGGAATTACCAACAGGTCTCTGTTTGTCTTCAAGTTGGAAATGGATGAGTGTTTCATGTTAGGTCCTGATCAACCGTGCTGATGGACTGCGCGCAGCTACAACCTATCAACCTGGACGCTTTGTCTGGAACTAGGTTGTGGGGACGACGAACCTTGCAATTGTCTTCAGGTAAGCTTCCGGCAACAGAAGACATGATACGGATATTACAACTAATATAACTACACCTAATGGTGAGAGGGGTTCCTTACGTGTACAAGTTGGGTGCGAGAGTCATAAGGAACACTCGCTAGGTGGGAGCCAGGTTAGCAATTTACAACAGGTTGGAAGCAGGTTTGTAATCTACAACAGGTAGGAGGCAGGTTCGTAATCTACAACAGGTGAAAGGCAGGTTAGTAATCTACAACAGGTGGAAGGCAGGTTCGTAAGTTACAACAGGTGGAAGGCAGGTTAGTAACGAACAACAGGTAGGAGGCAGGGTCGTAATCTACAACAGGGTAATCTACAACAGGTGGAAGGAAGGTTAGTAATCTACAACAGGTAGGAGACAGGTTCGTAATCTACAACAGGTAGGATGCAGGTTCGTAATCTACAACAGGTGGAAGGCAGGTTAGTAACGAACAACAGGTAGGAGACAGGTTCGTAATCTACAACAGGCATAAGGCAGGTTCTTAACACTTCATATCACACTGCCTAAATATATGATTCAATATATTTAACCTTCAAATTAGGGAACGTGATATCGTTTTGAAACAAATTCCATAAAACTTCTTTCTTCTATGAGAAGATATTTGCCGTTGGTAATTATATAATTTCGCTCAATTTATTTACCACAGCTGCTTATATTATCACAGACCTACTTAGCTAATAAACCAGTTTACCTTAACACACAGCGAAAGATCACAAAACCCTCACGTGTGGTCAATTTTCTTGTATTGACCATAAGTTTGCCACTATGACTGGATTTTTCAAATATTTAAATACGTATCCTTGTTACTGTGCCATGCATGACACACATGCATCCCGGTAATAGGGAAAATTGTCCTGTCCTTCGAATGTGATGATTTGTTAGTCAGAAGTCAGTCAGTCGATTGTCATCAGACGCGAGTCTCAGTTATAAGAGGATCCGTAGAACATTTGCTTACGAGAGAGAGAGAGAGAGATTCTTTCCTGGCCTTGAGCGAGGTCTTCCCTGGCCTTGAGCGAGGTCTTCCCTGGCCTTGAGCAAGGTCTTCCCTGGCTTTGAGCGAGGTCTTCCCTGGCCTTGAGCGAGGTCTTCCCTGGCCCTGAGCGAGGTCTTCCCTGGCCTTGAGCGAGGTCTTCCCTGGCCTTGAGCGAGGTCTTCCCTGGCCTTGAGCAAGGTCTTCCCTGGCTTTGAGCGAGGTCTTCCCTGGCCTTGAGCGAGGTCTTCCCTGGCCTTGAGCGAGGTCTTCCCTGACCTTGAGCGAGGTCTTCCCTGGCCTAGAGCGAGGTCTTTCCTGGCCTTGAGCGAGGTCTTCCCTGGCCCTGAGCGAGGTCTTCCCTGGCCTTGAGCGAGGTCTTCCCTGGCCTTGAGCGAGGTCTTCCCTGGCCTTGAGCGAGGTCTTCCCTGGCTTTGAGCGAGGTCTTCCCTGGCCTTGAGCGAGGTCTTCCCTGGCCTTGAGCGAGGTCTTCCCTGGCCTTGAGCGAGGTCTTCCCTGGCCTTGAGCGAGGTCTTCTCTGGCCTTGAGCGAGGTCTTCCCTGGCCTTGAGCGAGGTCTTCCCTGGCCTTGAGCGAGGTCTTCCCTGGCCTTGAGCGAGGTCTTCCCTGGCCTTGAGCGAGGTCTTCCCTGGCCTTGAGCAAGGTCTTCCCTGGCCTTGAGCACGGTCTTCCCTGGCCTTGAGCGAGGTCTTCCCTGGCCTTGAGCGAGGTCTTCCCTGGCCTTGAGCAAGGTCTTCCCTGGCCTTGAGCAAGGTCTTCCCTGGCCTAGAGCGAAGTCTTCCCTAGCCTTCAGCAAGGTCTTCCCTGGCTTTGAGCAAGGTCTTCCCTGGCCTTGAGCAGGGTCTTCCCTGGCCTTGAGCAAGGTCTTCCCTGGCCTAGAGCGAGGTCTTCCCTAGCCTTGAGCAAGGTCTTCCCTGGCCTAGAGCGAAGTCTTCCCTAGCCTTCAGCAAGGTCTTCCCTGGCTTTGAGCAAGGTCTTCCCTGGCCTTGAGCAGGGTCTTCCCTGGCCTTGAGCAAGGTCTTCCCTGGCCTAGAGCGAGGTCTTCCCTAGCCTTGAGCAAGGTCTTCCCTGGCCTTGAGCAAGGTCTTCCCTGGCCTTGAGCGAGGTCTTCCCTGGCCTTGAGCAAGGTCTTCCCTGGCCTTGAGCAAGGTCTTCCCTGGCCTTGAGCGAGGTCTTCCCTAGCCTTGAGCAAGGTCTTCCCTGGCTTTGAGCAAGGTCTTCCCTGGCCTTGAGCGAGGTATTCCCTGGCCTTGAGCGAGATCTTCCCTAGCCTTGAGCGAGGTCTTCCCTGGCCTTGAGCGAGGTCTTCCCTGGCCTACCACAACTCCCCGTAAAAATACTGTATCACATAAGACGTGACATTTTGGCGTCTCCGCCCCACTCAAAGAATAAAGAAACACACTGACGCATCCCAAGATGAGTCTCACCTTAGACAGATAAGACACAAATTTCCCCAGGGTGTAACGTGCTATTATTACTCAGTGGGAAACATTATGGTGGTGTTCAAATCACTAACAACTAAATATAACACTTATCCAAAGTGCGTAGTTATAAGGATAGTGAACAGTGTTTTATATATATATATATATATATATATATATATATATATATATATATATATATATATATATATATATATATATATATATATATATATATATAACTATATATAACACTGTTCACTATCCTTATATATATATATATATATATATATATATATATATATATATATATATATATATATATACATACATATATATATATATATGTGTGTGCGTGTGTGTGTGTGTGTACATGAAGAAACAGAAAAAGGAACAGGTTGTACCGAGGTCCTGAGTGGGGCAGGACCTACGTTGCATCATCCTGCAACTGTGGTCTTCAGTAGAGAAAAAGTTTTGCAGCATCTACTGCCCTTGACACGTACCAGCTGCCACAAACTGTGAAGCTGTCTCTCATCTCCCACGACCTCCACAGTAATCTGATACATCTAATTCTTTATCCTTCAGATGCAGGGTCTACTGTTCACAGAGCTTCGGTTCACCTTCCCCCCCCTGTCTATTTTACTGTTTATTCATGGACAGTCATTAACCACGACTTCTCCTGCGTTAACTATGCGTCCCCGAGACCACAACAACACTAACTTGTCACCATCTACTGCCAACGAGAGGAAAAAAGTATAATGATCAATTATACACTTTTATCACACGAGATTAAGGTTTCAGAGGTAAAAGCCGTGTTGGACACTAAACTCAGAAACTCGGAAACTGATATTATGTTTCAAAACAAGAGCAATAAAGTGGTTCCATATCTGTCAAGTAGGAAACTTTAAAAGGACAATTAAAGTCTTTTCCTGCGGATTACTTTGTGAAACTGTATGTTTCGACCTCCAAGTGGGATCCTCGTCAACAGGTACACGAGAGTGAAACACAGGGATATTATGTACAAAAAAAATCGTAGGTCAGGAGTGGAATCTGTCTTAACAATGTTCGTAGAAGGTTGGTTGTAGCTAGGATGGTAGTAGCTAGGATGGTAGTAGCTAGGATGGTCGTAGCTAGGATGGTCGTAGCTAGGATGGTAGTTATCCTAGTTTAGAGTATTGTTTCTTTATGGTTTCTTTGTCTTCGTCTAATTTATTTGAGGTGTAAATTCTAAAGGCCCTGGAGACAGTGGCTGAAGAAGTCATTGTAGTTGATCGAGAGTGAAAGTTCTTGATGTTGATTGAATTCTAGTTCAAGGTTGTTACTGGTGGTGTCAACGATGTCAAAGAACGATACTTGTTTATTTTCTCTCCATTTCAATGTAGGTTATATATATATATATAACCTATATATATATATATATATATATATATATATATATATATATATATATATATATATAAACACGCTAAGATAACAGGGATATCTTGCTACTCCTACTTACACTTTGGTCACACTTCACAGACACGCACATGCATATATATATATACATACATCTAGGTTTTTCTCCTTTTTCTAAATAGCTCTTGTTCTTTTTTATTTCTTCTATTGTCCATGGGGAAGTGGAAAAGAATCTTTCCTCCGTAAGCCATGCGTGTCGTATGAGGCGACTAAAATGCCGGGAGCAATGGGCTAGTAACCCCTTCTCCTGTATACAATTACTAAAAAAGAGAAGAAGAAAAACTTTATAAAACTGGGTTGCTTAAATGTGCGTGGATGTAGTGCGGATGACAAGAAACAGATGATTGCTGATGTTATGAATGAAAAGAAGTTGGATGTTCTGGCCCTAAGCGAAACAAAGCTGAAGGGGGTAGGAGAGTTTCAGTGGGGGGAAATAAATGGGATTAAATCTGGAGTATCTGAGAGAGTTAGAGCAAAGGAAGGGGTAGCAGTAATGTTAAATGATCAGTATGGAAGGAGAAAAGAGAATATGAATGTGTAAATTCAAGAATTATGTGGATTAAAGTAAAGGTTGGATGCGAGAAGTGGGTCATAATAAGCGTGTATGCACCTGGAGAAGAGAGGAATGCAGAGGAGAGAGAGAGATTTTGGGAGATGTTAAGTGAATGTATAGGAGCCTTTGAACCAAGTGAGAGAGTAATTGTGGTAGGGGACTTGAATGCTAAAGTAGGAGAAACTTTTAGAGAGGGTGTGGTAGGTAAGTTTGGGGTGCCAGGTGTAAATGATAATGGGAGCCCTTTGATTGAACTTTGTATAGAAAGGGGTTTAGTTATAGGTAATACATATTTTAAGAAAAAGAGGATAAATAAGTATACACGATATGATGTAGGGCGAAATGACAGTAGTTTGTTGGATTATGTATTGGTAGATAAAAGACTGTTGAGTAGACTTCAGGATGTACATGTTTATAGAGGGGCCACAGATATATCAGATCACTTTCTAGTTGTAGCTACACTGAGAGTAAAAGGTAGATGGGATACAAGGAGAATAGAAGCATCAGGGAAGAGAGAGGTGAAGGTTTATAAACTAAAAGAGGAGGCAGTTAGGGTAAGATATAAACAGCTATTGGAGGATAGATGGGCTAATGAGAGCATAGGCAATGGGGTCGAAGAGGTATGGGGTAGGTTTAAAAATGTAGTGTTAGAGTGTTCAGCAGAAGTTTGTGGTTACAGGAAAGTGGGTGCAGGAGGGAAGAGGAGCGATTGGTGGAATGATGATGTAAAGAGAGTAGTAAGGGAGAAAAAGTTAGCATATGAGAAGTTTTTACAAAGTAGAAGTGATGCAAGGAGGGAAGAGTATATGGAGAAAAAGAGAGAGGTTAAGAGAGTGGTGAAGCAATGTAAAAAGAGAGCAAATGAGAGAGTGGGTGAGATGTTATCAACAAATTTTGTTGAAAATAAGAAAAAGTTTTGGAGTGAGATTAACAAGTTAAGAAAGCCTAGAGAACAAATTGATTTGTCAGTTAAAAATAGGAGAGGAGAGTTATTAAATGGAGAGTTAGAGGTATTGGGAAGATGGAAGGAATATTTTGAGGAATTGTTAAATGTTGATGAAGATAGGGAAGCTGTGATTTCGTGTATAGGGCAAGGAGGAATAACATCTTGTAGGAGTGAGGAAGAGCCAGTTGTGAGTGTGGGGGAAGTTCGTGAGGCAGTAGGTAAAATGAAAGGGGGTAAGGCAGCCGGGATTGATGGGATAAAGATAGAAATGTTAAAAGCAGGTGGGGATATAGTTTTGGAGTGGTTGGTGCAATTATTTAATAAATGTATGGAAGAGGGTAAGGTACCTAGGGATTGGCAGAGAGCATGCATAGTTCCTTTGTATAAAGGCAAAGGGGATAAAAGAGAGTGCAAAAATTATAGGGGGATAAGTCTGTTGAGTGTACCTGGTAAAGTGTATGGTAGAGTTATAATTGAAAGAATTAAGAGTAAGACGGAGAATAGGATAGCAGATGAACAAGGAGGCTTTAGGAAAGGTAGGGGGTGTGTGGACCAGGTGTTTACAGTGAAACATATAAGTGAACAGTATTTAGATAAGGCTAAAGAGGTCTTTGTGGCATTTATGGATTTGGAAAAGGCGTATGACAGGGTGGATAGGGGGGCAATGTGGCAGATGTTGCAAGTGTATGGTGTAGGAGGTAGGTTACTGAAAGCAGTGAAGAGTTTTTACGAGGATAGTGAGGCTCAAGTTAGAGTATGTAGGAAAGAGGGAAATTTTTTCCCAGTAAAAGTAGGCCTTAGACAAGGATGTGTGATGTCACCGTGGTTGTTTAATATATTTATAGATGGGGTTGTAAGAGAAGTAAATGCGAGGGTCTTGGCAAGAGGCGTGGAGTTAAAAGATAAAGAATCACACACAAAGTGGGAGTTGTCACAGCTGCTCTTTGCTGATGACACTGTGCTCTTGGGAGATTCTGAAGAGAAGTTGCAGAGATTGGTGGATGAATTTGGTAGGGTGTGCAAAAGAAGAAAATTAAAGGTGAATACAGGAAAGAGTAAGGTTATGAGGATAACAAAAAGATTAGGTGATGAAAGATTGAATATCAGATTGGAGGGAGAGAGTATGGAGGAGGTGAACGTATTCAGATATTTGGGAGTGGACGTGTCAGCGGATGGGTCTATGAAAGATGAGGTGAATCATAGAATTGATGAGGGAAAAAGAGTGAGTGGTGCACTTAGGAGTCTGTGGAGACAAAGAACTTTGTCCTTGGAGGCAAAGAGGGGAATGTATGAGAGTATAGTTTTACCAACGCTCTTATATGGGTGTGAAGCGTGGGTGATGAATGTTGCAGCGAGGAGAAGGCTGGAGGCAGTGGAGATGTCATGTCTGAGGGCAATGTGTGGTGTGAATATAATGCAGAGAATTCGTAGTTTGGAAGTTAGGAGGAGGTGCGGGATTACCAAAACTGTTGTCCAGAGGGCTGAGGAAGGGTTGTTGAGGTGGTTCGGACATGT
>NC_091321.1:23554675-23564675 GCF_038502225.1 Cherax quadricarinatus
CAACAACCCTTCCTCAGCCCTCTGGACAACAGTTTTGGTAATCCCGCACCTCCTCCTAACTTACAAACTACGAATTATCTGCATTATATTCACACCACACATTGCCCTCAGACATGACATCTCCACTGCCTCCAGCCTTCTCCTCGCTGCAACATTCATCACCCATGCTTCACACCCATATAAGAGTGTTGGTAAAACTATACTCTCATACATTCCCCTCTTTGCCTCCAAGGACAAAGTTCTTTGTCTCCACAGACTCCTAAGTGCACCACTCACCCTTTTCCCCTCATCAATTCTATGATTCACCTCATCCTTCATAGACCCATCCGCTGACACGTCCACTCCCAAATATCTGAATACATTCACCTCCTCCATACTCTCTCCCTCCAATCTGATATCCAATCTTTCATCACCTAATCTTTTTGTTATCCTCATAACCTTACTCTTTCCTGTATTCACTTTTAATTTTCTTCTTTTGCACACCCTACCAAATTCATCCACCAATCTCTGCAACTTCTCTTCAGAATCTCCCAAGAGCACAGTGTCATCAGCAAAGAGCAATTGTGACAACTCCCACTTTATGTGTGATTCCTTATCTTTTAACTCCACGCCTCTTGTCAAGACCCTCGCATTTACTTCTCTTACAACCCCATCTATAAATATATTAAACAACCACGGTGACATCACACATCCCTGTCTAAGGCCTACTTTTACTGGGAAATAATTTCCCTCTTTCCTATGTACTCTAACTTGAGCCTCACTATCCTCGTAAAAACTCTTCACTGCTTTCAGTAACCTACCTCCTACACCATACACCTGCAACATCTGCCACATTGCCCCCCTATCCACCCTGTCATACGTCTTTTCCAAATCCATAAATGCCACAAAGACCTCTTTAGCCTTATCTAAATACTGTTCACTTATATGTTTCACTGTAAACACCTGGTCCACACACCCCCTACCTTTCCTAAAGCCTCCTTGTTCATCTGCTATCCTATTCTCCATCTTACTTTTAATTCTTTCAATAATAACTCTACCATACACTTTACCAGGTATACTCAACAGACTTATCCCCCTATAATTTTTGCACTCTCTTTTGTCCCCTTTGCCTTTATACAAAGGAACTATGCATGCTCTCTGCCAATCCCTAGGTACCTTACCCTCTTCCATACATTTATTAAATAATTGCACCAACCACTGCAAAACTATATCCCCACCTGCTTTCAACATTTCTATCTTTATCCCATCAATCCCGGCTGCCTTACCCACCTTTCATTTTACCTACTGCCTCACGAACATCCCCCACACTCACAACTGGCTCTTCCTCACTCCTACAAGATGTTATTCCTCCTTGCCCTATACACGAAATCACAGCTTCCCTATCTTCATCAACATTTAACAATTCCTCAAAATATTCCCTCCATCTTCCCAATACCTCTAACTCTCCATTTAATAACTCTCCTCTCCGATTTTTAACTGACAAATCCATTTGTTCTCTAGGCTTCCTTAACTTGCTAATCTCACTCCAAAACTTTTTCTTATTTTCAACAAAATTTGTTGATAACATCTCACCCACTTTCTCATTTGCTCTCTTTTTACATTGCTTCACCACTCTCTTAACCTCTCTCTTTTTCTCCATATACTCTTCCCTCCTTGCATCACTTCTACTTTGTAAAAACTTCTCATATGCTAACTTTTTCTCCCTTACTACTCTCTTTACATCATCATTCCACCAATCGCTCCTCTTCCCTCCCGCACCCACTTTCCTGTAACCACAAACTTCTGCTGAACACTCTAACACTACATTTTTAAACCTACCCCATACCTCTTCGACCCCATTGCCTATGCTCTCATTAGCCCATCTATCCTCCAATAGCTGTTTATATCTTTCCCTAACTGCCTCCTCTTTTAGTTTATAAACCTTAACCTCTCTCTTCCCTCATGCTTCTATTCTCCTTGTATCCCATCTACCTTTTACTCTCAGTGTAGCTACAACTAGAAAGTGATCTGATATATCTGTGGCCCCTCTATAAACATGTACATCCTGAAGTCTACTCAACAATCTTTTATCTACCAATACATAATCCAACAAACTACTGTCATTTCGCCCTACATCATATCTTGTATACTTATTTATCCTCTTTTTCTTAAAATATGTATTACCTATAACTAAACCCCTTTCTATACAAAGTTCAATCAAAGGGCTCCCATTATCATTTACACCTGGCACCCCAAACTTACCTACCACACCCTCTCTAAAAGTTTCTCCTACTTTAGCATTCAGGTCCCCTACCACAATTACTCTCTCACTTGGTTCAAAGGCTCCTATACATTCACTTAACATCTCCCAAAATCTCTCTTTCTCCTCTGCATTCCTCTCTTCTCCAGGTGCATACACGCTTGTTATGACCCACTTCTCGCATCCAACCTTTACTTTAATCCACATAATTCTTGCATTTACACATTCATATTCTCTTTTCTCCTTCCATAACTGATCATTCAACATTACTGCTACCCCTTCCTTTGCTCTAACTCTCTCAGATACTCCAGATTTAATCCCATTTATTTCCCCCCACCGAAACTCCCCTACCCCCTTCAGCTTTGTTTCGCTTAGGGCCAGGACATCCAACTTCTTTTCATTCATAACATCAGCAATCATCTGTTTCTTGTCATCTGCACTACATCCACCCACATTCAAGCATCCCAGTTTTATAAAGTTTTTCTTCTTCTCTTTTTTAGTAAATGTCTACAGGAGAAGGAGTTACTAGCCCATTGCTCCCGGCATTTTAGTCGCCTCATACGACACGCATGGCTTACGGAGGAAAGATTCTTTTCCACTTCCCCATGGACAATAGAAGAAATAAAGACGAACAAGAGCTATGTAGAAAAAGGAGAAAAACCTAGATGTATGTATATATATATGCATGTGCATGTCTGTGAAGTGTGACCAACGTGTAAGTTGGAGTAGCAAGATATCCCTGTTAAATAGCGTGTTTATGAGACAGAAAAAGACACCAGCAATCCTACCATCATGCAAAACAGTTACAGGTTTCTGTTTCACAGTCATCTGGCAGGACGGTAGTACTTCCCTGGGTGGTTGCTGTCTACCAACCTACTACATATATATATATATATATATATATATATATATATATATATATATATATATATATATATATATATATATATATATATATATATATATATATATATATGCAATAAGATCACAGTAAACAGGTGATTTCAAAATATGCAAAACAACCACTCTGAAAGAATAGAGAAATTCCAAGCGCTTTCGTGACTACTCACATTATCAAGGAACTATGAAAGTGAAGCATCCGAGGAAGCTATATAAGGGGTCCGGCCAGCACCTCACTATCAGATCCCACAACGGTTAAACACGTGACGCGCGGCGAGCCAACTTGGATAGGTCCTTTGCACAACTCACCCCCAAGCTATTCTACCCAAGAAAATTTAAAAATTATTTGTCCAGTGTATTATTAAATTCTTCCCAAATTCTATTAATTATAAATGGATCTAATTTATATAAACCAAAGGAAATATTCATATTATTGTCAAACTGCTTTTTATGAAACAAGATTCAATTATATTCCTGTCGACCATGGACTTGCTAGATACTACTTTCTCAACTTTTTGAAAATCAATTGGATGGTTAAAATCTCTTACATGAATAAATAGAGCATTGGAATCTTGTCCAGTTCTAATGCTATATTTATGTTGTCTTAATCTTAGTTCGAGATTTTTACCAGTTTGACCGTAATAAACTTTATCGCAAATTTTACAAGGAATCTTATAGACACATCCATCAGCATTTTGGGGGGAATTCTTTATCAAAAGTTTTTTTTACTGTATCAAGATTTTTGAATACAACTTTAATATTAAAAGTCTTAAGAAGAGAAGGCATATCAACCAAGTTTTCATGGTAAGGGAGAACCAACATATTTTTAGTTGAATAAGGCTGGTTGCCCCTTTTTGGATTATAAAAAGTGTTTCTAGCAACTTTAAAAGATTTATCAATTACACTTCTTAGGTATTTTAAATCATTACCTATTTCATAAATTTTGGATATTTCCTCATCTATGAACTCAGGACTACAAATTCGTAAAGCTCTCAAAAACATTGATGAGAAAACAGACAGTTTGACTCTATCTTGATGCGAGGAATAATAGTGGACATAGGAACAGTTATTTGTAGGTTTTCTGTAAATTTTAAATTTGAATTCATTATTACCCTTAATAATTAAGACATCTAGAAAAGGCAATGAGTTATTTTCTGCAAACTCAACAGTAAAGTTTATAGAATGGGCTAAGCTATTTAATTTTCCAAGAAAATGGTGTATATCTACATTTTTGGGCATAAGACACAAAATATCATCAACATATCTGAAGCATTTAGCTCTATTAGGGAGGATTGTGTTAAGCAACCTTGTTTCAAAAAATTCCATGTATAGGTTACTAAGAACAGGTGAAAGAGGATTTCCCATTGCCATACCAAACTTCTGAGTGTAAAACTTATCATTAAATACAAATTTTGCATCAACAATGCAAAGTTTAATAAGTTTAATGATAGTAGGAACTGGCAATGGTAAATCATAGTTAACGAGTTCTTCAGATAAGAAACTTAATAAATCATCAACAGGAACTTTCGTAAACAAGGAAGTAACATCAAAACTAACCATGTTAAAATCATTTAAGTCAGTCAAGGAGCTTAATTTATCAACCAAGTCTATGTTGTTTTTAACATTAAAGTTAGAAATTTTGCCAACAATAGGGCTCAAAATATCAACAAGCCATTTGGATAATTTATATGAAACTGACCCTATGGAGCTAATAATTGGTCTGACTGGATTCCCTGGTTTGTGTGTTTTTATTAGTCCATACATGTAAGGTAAAGATGGATTAGTGGAAGTAAATTGTTTGACTAATGCATTGGACAAGATTCCAATGCTCTATTTATTCATGTAAGAGATTTTAACCATCCAATTGATTTTCAAAAAGTTGAGAAAGTAGTATCTAGCAAGTCCATGGTCGACAGGAATATAATTGAATCTTGTTTCATAAAAAGCAGTTTTGACAATAATATGAATATTTCCTTTGGTTTATATAAATTAGATCCATTTATAATTAATAGAATTTGGGAAGAATTTAATAATACACTGGACAAATAATTTTTAAATTTTCTTGGGTAGAATAGCTTGGGGGTGAGTTGTGCAAAGGACCTATGAAAGTTGGCTCGCCGCGCGTCACGTGTTTAACCGTTGTGGGATCTGATAGTGAGGTGCTGGCCGGATCCCTTATATAGCTTCCTCGGATGCTTCACTTTCATAGTTCCTTGATAATGTGAGTAGTCACGAAAGCGCTTGGAATTTCTCTATTCTTTCAGAGTGGTTGTTTTGCATATTTTGAAATCACCTGTTTACTGTGATCTTATTGCATTAATGGATACCACACGACTCTTCAGAATGTTCTCGATAAGCTTTCCTAATCATATATCTTTTGTTTCACAGTTTTCTTCTGCACTGATCAAGTCCCACAAGTTAAAAATTCGACTTAATTTTTTAAAAAATTGTTTAAATGAACAAGTTCTGCCCAAGTCTCTTTTACCCAATAGACTCCTTGACATGAGAGATCGTCCTTTTGATGATTTTATGAGAATTATTCTTCAGAGACATATTGAAATAACTAAAATACAGGAGAAGGAAGCATTCAAAATATTGAGAAACAAAAAATACTCTTTTAATCAGGCCATTCCATCAGAATGGAAACACAGTATGTTGGATCATTGCTATAATAAACTCAGAAGAATTTGTAATGAACTCAAGAGCAAACTACAAAGAAAATTAGACATTTTAATTGAAAATAGTGATTGGACAAAGCATGCTAATAACAATTTTGTAATTAACTTATCAGATGAAATTTTAGACAAACATACAACTGCTGCTCTAGAGAGAGAGAGAGAGAGAGAGAGAGAGAGAGAGAGAGAGAGAGAGAGAGAGAGAGAGAGAGAGAGAGAAAGAGAGAGAAATTCACAATAGGAAAAGGGTTGGCAGAATGCTGCCAAAATCGGTAACGATGCTTCATTGGCGTTAAATTTGAAAAAAAAGAGAGATGCAAGAACAACGTAAGGCAACTATTAGTTTCATAGCAACAACATCAAGGACCAACACCTGTATGAATATCTTTCCACGAACAAAACACGGAATATTACACATTCAACACTAATTCCATTTTGTAACATTTTGTTTTGATGGTGTGGAGGACTGTGTTAAGCATATCTTTGCATGCTTAACACAGTCCTCCTCACACCATTAGAACAAAATTCACTAAACTATAGCTACGATGACAAACATTCACCGTCCTTAGACTCCTAGAGATTCTAGTTTAACACATAATCAGATAAAATGATCTCTCAGTCTTGTTGATGAATAAGATACGCACAATATTTTGGACATCCTTGCTGAATAATACATAGGTTGCTCATATGTAATATTCAGTATACTATCAATTATATGCTCTCTACCTACTCAGGACCCTAGCTTCTTCCAGAGTTGCTGGTCCTCACTTTGCATAGAAACAGTGACCTGACCGTGACTGCTGAGGTCACTTACCCTCGCCTAGCCTTGGCCACACTTCGTTCTCTCATTAAAAATAATAGTGTCTTACTTCAAATTTTACACTTAGCCTAACTTTTTCACTGAATAAGATGTCTTGCTTGCAGTTACTATATAAATATCAACTCACTCAATTAGCTCGATTGATAGCGCACTCAGCTCCCACACTGACGTCCTTGGTTCGATCCTTGGTACGGGTGAGAACATTGTGGACGTGTTTCCCTAAGACACCTGCTGTCCCTATTCACCTAGCAGTAAAATAGGTATCTGGATGTTAGTTGACTGGTGAGTATTATAATCATGAGGAAGCGCTAAACCCGTAGGATTATACAGTGCACGTGGGGGGGGGGGGGTGGAAGGTATTCAGGCTCAATTCAGGGAACCAGAGCACAGATCCAATTCCTTAGATCAAGAGCCCATCACCAGCGTCAAGGAACCTCCACTGAAGGGAGTTGACTGGTGAGGGTGGCATCCTGGGGACAAAATCTAATTTGCCAGAAATGCTCTACATAACAAGGGAGATTTTTATGTCACTAATGTTAGCTAGGCCTGTATAAGTTGTATCATGTACTTGTAGAAATAAAGATTATATTTGCTATTATTATTACTATTATCAGCCCATATATGTAATTATCAACCCACATAACAATATTTCCAATCCTAACCCCCTCAACATTTTCCTCCCGCCTAGCACCAACATATCTTCTTCAATTCCTATGTTTTGGGTGCGACATTAAAACTTGGGTTTATCTTTCCAGGGATCATCACGACACATCGGATGAGCATGTCAGGGAGCCGCCTCAACACAGGCTCCCCTGTGTACATCGAGAAGCCTCAGGGGTCCCTCAAAGGGAAGTCTGTGTCGCGGCAATCCCTGCTGGAGATGGTCTCCTCCAAGATCAGCATCGGCAGCCGCAAACGCTTCTCTAGAGAATCCTTCTCAGCATCCTACGTCAACCGGGCGCACGTAGCTTCCGAGCTAGATATTAGTCGTAAGACCAGAGAGGCCCGTAAAAAGGAGATCAAGAGCCGCTTCAGTAAAGTGGAAAAATGGGAGTCCAGCACGAGTAGCTCGGAAAAGAAAACGGGTTGTAGGTGGACATTCGTGTTCGACCCAGCGGGGAGACTGTGTTATTATTGGTCGATGGTTGTTTCCTTAGCGTTTTTGTACAATCTGTGGGTCATGGTGTACCGCTTCGCCTTCCAGGAAATCACCAGAGGCACTATACTCGTTTGGTTTTGTTTGGACTATTTTGCGGATCTCATATATATTTTAGACATATTGTTTCACTTCCGCACGGGGTACCTGGAAGATGGAGTGTTGCAGACTGACTCACGCAAGTTGAGACAACACTACATGAACTCAACAACATTTTACGTTGACTGTTTATGCCTGTTACCGTTAGATTTCTTGTATTTATCCATAAACTTCAAATCCATACTGAGATGTTTTCGGCTAGTGAAGATATACAAATACTGGCACTTCCTAGACAGGACGGAGAGACACACGAACTCTCCCAATCTGTTCCGTTCAATCAGCCTCATTCACTACCTACTGGTGATATTTCACTGGAACGCTTGCCTCTTCTACATTATTGCCAAGAACGACGGCTTCAGTTTCAAGCCCGATTTCGTGCACTCGAGCAATGCGTCTGACGACGTGGTACTGGAATACCTCAAGGTGTTCTACTGGTGCACCCTTAGTCTCACCACTATAGGCGGTAACCCCATCCACGACGACGCCATCAACAAGACACACACCTTGGAGGCCCTCAACACCCGTACCAAGACAGACTACCTATACCAGATCACACAACTCATGTTCGGCCTTCTCCTCTTCGCCACTGTCCTCGGTCACATAGCCAACATCGTTACTAACGTTTCCGCTGCCAGGAAGGAGTTTCAAGGTAAGTTCCTTTCCATTTCTTTTAGTATCTGACCAGAAAATTAATTTAAGTACCTCACTATAAGATACCCGCATAATCAATGGGTGAACTGTATTTATCAATGCGTATTTCACAAGTATGGGGAATAATAAAGAAAAATCTACCTAAATTCTTGACAGTAACATGATGCATTGAACATCTTATTGGTAAAAATTGTGCCATCCACTCCTGGGGTTAATTTTTTTTATTTTAACACATCAATTTTACAAGCTACCAGCTATTATCTTACCTCAGCTCATATCAAAACCCAGCCCCATTAAGATGTACTACCACTCCCAGGATGCGACACACAACAATCGACTAACACCCAGGGACCTACTTACTGATAGCTGAACAGGGACAGCAGGTGTAAGGTGACTAACACCCTAGTACCTAATTACTGCTAGATAAACAGGGGCAGGTGTAAGGAAACATTCCCAACGTTTCCACCCGTGCCTGGAATCGAACCAAGGACGCAATTAGTATTTGAGTAGAATGCGTTGCCAACCGAGCCACGGGCCACCTGTCGCCCTTGGCTTACTGCCTCAGAAATTACCTACCATTTACCTGCTCCTGGGAACTCTATGATACGTAACTACAACTGTCATACTTATTGCACAGGGAAAATGTATCTCCCAAGTTGACTTATTGTACTATATATTAATTCTTCATAATATCTGTATTAGTTATCAGTTTAAAACGTTGCCATATTAACTGTGAGTTATGTATAATAAATGTGTGATACATATTAAACATACAACATGCGGGCAGACGATGATGAGCGTGAACTACTTACAACATGCGGGCAGACGATGATGAAAAACATGAACTACATATAACATGGCGGCAGACTGTAACGAAAAACAGGCACAACATAACATGCAAGGATACGTTACCTAAATAACTCCGTTTATACCTTGTTTACGAAGACCCTTAAGGGATGCTGCCCAAAACAAACATGACCCAGCTGAGGGAACCATGTGAGAGGTGCCACTTGCCTGCCTGGCTCACTCTATGGACAGGTTGCTGCCACAGAGGGCTGCCACAGAGGGGTGCCACAGAGGAATGCCAGAGGGGTGCCAGAGGGGTTCCACAGAGGGGTTCCACAGAGGGGTTCCACAGAGGGGTGTAACAGAGGAGTTCCACAGAGAGGTGCCACAGAGGGGTGCCACAGAATGCTACCACAGAGGGAAGTGTGATACTGGGTCAATGCCAACAATTACCCAAAATGTAACACATTTTTTGCTGCTTGCATGTCATTATTGCAGTGAACAAACGTAATAATTATGTAAATAAATATTCAAATAATTACACAAACAGACATAAGCCGAAGCGCGACACTGATTTAGACCAGCAAGTATTGGGGAGGGGGACTCATTTGGGACTATACATGTGCATCTACCTTGGCTGATACCTATCTCCAATACACCAGGGAGGAAGGAGG
>NC_091321.1:23569675-23577175 GCF_038502225.1 Cherax quadricarinatus
CGAGTAATTCCCTCCACCAGGTGTCACATGACACAGTATATACACTGAGAGGTGCACCAGTATACCTCTGTGTGTATACACATTGATGTGTATGTGTATATACACTCAGTGGTGAACATTTTTCAGTGTGGGAAAAGATACTTAACTGCAGTTTAGGACATTTATTTATTAAAGGAAACTTTTCGCCACGAGTGACTTCTTCAGTCCTTAATGTCGTGGCGAAACGTTTCCTCTAATAAATGTCCTAAACTATACACATTAAGTCTTTTTTTCGACATCTTGTTGGTATCAACATGCCATTTTTATCTTTCATTGTGTATCCACCTAGAGGTGTACATACATATCGAGGCATGATGTATACATCATTGTATATACACACAGAAGTGTATATCTAGTGACTGCAGTATTCCTGACCGCTGGTGTACAGGTGAAATTCAGCAGTTATGATTCTCATGCAGTCGACAGGTTTTCAAGCTAACAAATCAACCATCAGAATTTCTATCAAATTAATGTACAAACTTCGTCCAGAACTGTTGAAAAGTCTCTCTCCCTTCCTCTCTCTCTCTTTCTCTCCCCGTCTCTCTTTCCCTTTCTCTCTCCCCTCTTTCTCTCTCTCTCTCTCTTTGATATCGCAAAAACAAAATCACTGACTTCACACTCATGTGCCGTTTGATGTTGTTCGTATTTGACTTGTCACTATAACTATGAAAATTTTTCCTGACGAAGGTTTATCATAGAATGACTCACTCACTGAAGTATTTGGTCATATGACAGAGACCTTCTACTGACTATCCGGTCCACAGCCCGCCAAGGGTTAAATAATAACATCATAAGATGTGATGATTGAAATTCCATCATATAAAACAAAGGTTACACTACAGAATATTACATTAGAATCTCTTTGACGGTGATTTATTAGCTAGGAAACAGTTTTTTCCTGACACAGGTCTTTGATGTTCACTTATTCGTCAGGTAACAAGACTAGTGTGTCCTGACATGGGTCTTCGTCATCTGATGACCCATAACTGGTTAAGGATCCGCTGGCTTACATGAGCCAGGTTTTACACTTCATTTATAAACACATCTCTACCTTGTAATGTCCTTCGATCGCAGTTCCCTCATGGCTATCCTCAGTATGTCTCTGCTTGACCCTGCACCCTGGCATTAGTAACAGGAGACTTAATTCGTAGCCTGTTAATAAATCCCGATAATAAATTTATTGCAGGAACCGTTTATTATTTCAATCAATACGGTATACAAAATTAAGCAAAATTGATGTGTTTTAGATATTAGTTATGAGTATCATATGACTGATGACGTGAGTCTGCGTTCCAGGTAGATGTAGCAAAGTGTTGAGAAAGTGGTTGTCTGAGTGTATTGTGGGTAAATTGAATGTACTCACAGAGGCGTGTGTGTGTGTGTGTGTGTGTGTGTGTGTGTGTGTGTGTGTGTGTGTGTGTGTGTGTGTGTGTGTGTGTGTGTGTTTACCTGGAGTTTACCTGGAGAGAGTTCCGGGGGTCAACGCCCCCGCGGCCCGGTCTGTGACCGGGCCTCCTGGTGGATCAGAGCCTGATCAACCAGGCTGTTACTGCTGGCTGCACGCAAACCAACGTACGAGCCACAGCCCGGCTGGTCAGGAACCGACTTTAGGTGCTTGTCCAGTGCCAGCTTGAAGACTGCCAGGGGTCTGTTGGTAATCCCCCTTATGTGTGTGTGTGTAACTTCGAACTGACTCTCCCTGCGCCTCTCACTCTCGAGCTTTCTTCAGAGATATTTTTCGAGCTCCTAAAACGCCGGCTTTCTCGTATCTTTTCTTGAGACTGCGTAACGAGTTTTCTTGCAACACGTCCTCGTGTTAATTTACTGAGCACGTAAGAAATGCTTCTTGATTTACGTGTCCACCCTGTTAAACCCCCCCCCCCCCCCCCGAGCACCATTCCCCTCTCCACACCACACCCCTCCCTTCTTAAGAACATAAGAAAGAAGGGACAATGCAGCAGGCCTACTGGCCTATGCGAGTCAGGTCCAAGTCGCCTCCCGGCTTAAACCAATGACCGAACCTAGTCAGGTCAGGTCACATCCACTTAAGGAAGGGGCACGGCATCAGACCTATAAGCACAAGCTAGTCAGGTTCAACTCACACCCACCCACACCCACTCATGTACTTATCTAACCTATTTTTAAAACTACACAATGTTTTAGCTTCTATGACGACACTCGGGAGTTTGTTCCACTCATCCACAACTCTATTACCAAACCAGTGCTTTCCTATATCCTTCCTGAATCTGAATTTTTCCAACTTAAAACCATTGCTGCGAGTCCTGTCTTGGCTAGATATTTTTAGCACGCTATTTATATTCTCTTTATTTATTCCTGTTTTTTCCATTTATACACCTCAATCATATCACCCCTAATTCTAAGCCTTTCCAGAGAGCACAGATTCAGGGTCCTCAGTCTATCTTCATAAGGAAGATTTCTAATACATGGGATCAACTTTGTCATCCTCCTTTATACGTTTTCCAGTGCATTTATATTCATTCTGTAATACGGTGACCAGAACTGAGCAGCATAATTTAAATAAGGCCTAACCAAAGATATATAGAGTTGAAGAACAACCTGAGGACTCCTATTATTTATGCTCCTTGATATGAAGCCAAGAATTCTGTTAGCTTCATTGCGAACATTTATGCACTGTTGTTTTGGTTTCAGATTACTGCTAACCAGAACTCTCAAATCCTTTTCGCAATCTGTAATATTAAGATGTACATTATTTAGTTCATATGTGGCATGGTTATTTTCCTGTCCAATGTTTAGAACTTTGCGTTTGTGTATATTAAACTGCATCTGCCACTTCTCCGATCACTGTATCAGTTTATTTAAATCTTCTTGGAGAGTTCTCATTTGAATGAATTAGGCGATCTATTTTGGTGTCATCAGCAAACTTGCTGATGTCGCTATTTATTCTCTCATCAATGTCGTTTATATAAATTGGGAACAACAAAGGGCCCAACGCTGACCCCTGTGGAAGACCACTCGTGACGCGCCCCCATTCTGATTTCTCCCCATTGATGCAAACTCTGCTGCCTGTCAGCCATGCCTCTACCCAGGAAAAAATTTCTCCTATTCCGAGTGCCTTAATTTTCCTCAACAGCCTCTGATGTGGAACTCTATCGAAAGCCTTACTGAAGTTTATATACACAATATCATATTCATTACCATGATCTACCTCTTCAAATACCTTGATGAAAAAAGTTAGTAAATTCATAAGACAGGAACGCCCCTTTGTAAAACCGTGCTGAGATTCATTAATCAATTTATGCCTTTCAAGATGGTTACGAATTGCCTCGGTAATTACTGATTCCATAAATTTTCCCATTATGGAGGTAAGGCTTACTGGTCTATAGTTAAAAGCTAAGAACCTGTCTCCTGCTTTGTAAAAAAGTATTATATTTGCCATTTTCCACTTGTCCGGCACTATGCTAGTTTGTAGTGATATGTTGAAAAGACTAGCCAAAGGTTTGATAACATCCTCTTTACATTCCTTTAAAACCCTTGCAAACAGTTCATAAGAGCCTGGGGATTTGTTCGGTTTTAATTTCTCTATTTGTCTGAGGACCATGTCACTAGTTACTCTAATCGCGCATAGTTTATTATCGTCCTGTTCTACATAATTTAAAATTTCTGGAATTTCGCTAGTATCTTCCTGCGTAAAAACTGAGTGGAAATGAGTTAAAAATTTCACACATTTCTTTATCACTGTCAGTGATCTGACCTGAGTTACTTTTGAGTGGGCCAATCTTGTCCCTAATCCTACTTCTATATACCTGAAACCTGAAAGAAACCTTTTGGGATAGTCTTCGAAACCCTTGCCTCCCTCTGTCCCTCACACTGCCTCCCCCTCTCCACTCCATCCCTCACTTCTCTCCATGGCACTCTTCCCCTGTCACCCTAACACTTCCCTCTCCCTCTCTGGCACTCTTCCCCCTCCCTGACAACCTCCTCTCATTCCCCGGTACTCCTCCCCTCTCTGGCACCCCTTCCTCCATCCCTGACACTCTTCCCCCTCTCTCTTTGGCACCCCATCCCTCCTTACTCCTCCCTGGCACCCTTTCTCTTCCTCTCTGGCATTAATTCTCTCTCTCCCTGGCACTTTCGTCTCTGGTAAACCCTCCTCTCTTCTATGGCACCTTTCCCGGCACTCTTCACCTCCCTTACTAGCATCCCTCTTTTATCTTCCTGGCATCCTTCTCTTCCTTTTTGACGTTCTTCTGTTCTTGGCATCCTTCTCTTCCTTGCGTCAATCTCTTCCTCCGTGGCATCTTCTCTTCCTTCCTGGCATCTTTCTCTTCCTTCCTGGCATCTTCTCTTCCTTCCTGGCATTCTTCTCTTCCTTCCTGACATCCTTATCTCCCTGGCATCCTCTGCTCTCCCTCCCTGGCATCCTTATTTTATCTCCATGGCGTCCTCTGATCTCCCTCCCTGACATCCTTCTTTTTATCTCCCTGGCGTCTTCTTCTCCCTCCCTGGCATCCTTCTCTCCCTCCCTGGTATCCTTCTTCCATCTCCCTGGGATCCCCCTCTCCCTGGCGTCTCCTGGTGGTGATTTAACCTCCCAGAGATACTGGCAACCCAGTCAGGTTATTAGGATAGGTAGTCTCGTCAGGAAAGAGGACAAGTGTTTCCTGACGTGGGTCTTTAATTAATATGATGATCGGAGGCCTCCCGCTGGCTTACCCCTCCACCCCTTTAAAAATTAAAGTTATGATTATAACCTATTATTCCGGCAGCAGCCAGAGCCGGGCGGTAGAGACATCCAAGAGGCTGCTTATTTTGTTGGATGCACCATAGACTTGTGGCTCCTCCTGAATGATGATAAATGGACTCACTGATTTTACGCTGATGACCCCACTAAAGTCCAGTAGTCTCCAACCTTTTAGTACGAAAGGGCCAATTTGAAAAGCCAAATTTAAAAGAGGGCCGCTTTCTGTAATTTTTATGAATAATAACAGTAATATTTTATAGTTGTTGACAGTGTGCAGTGTGGAACCTACATAAAAGTGAATTTATAATTTTATATGAGGGTCACATCCCTTTCCTAGAGGGGCCACATGTGGCCCTCGGCCAGCAGGTTGCGGACCCCTGTACTAAACCATTTCTCTACTTTTTCCAGCTATTTAATGTCTATTGTCTTGAGAAGAGTTCTGAGCGCAAAAGTTTTCCAGGTGTGAAATCACAAACACTCTTTAAAGCTCTCACTGGCGTGACTTGTCTTTAGAAACTCCTCATGTCACTTTCTTGACATTTGTGTAATATTAACTCTACGTCATCTGACACTATCATTTCTAAGTATTTGTTTTGCATACTGTGCTTCTTTTGAGTTCGTCTCTTTTGTTTTAAAGCCGCTGTTAAACATCATAATTTATTTTGCTTACCTGAAGTATACCTGGAGGGTTTTCCGGGGGTCAACGCCCCCGTGGCCCTGTCCATGCCCAAGCCTCGCGGTAGACCTGATCAACCAGGCTTTCTTGAAAAATTATCATATATAGAAGGAAAGTTCTCTAAAATACGTCCAGAGACTAAATATCCAATATTAGATCGAAAAAAAAATGAAAATATTGGCATTCAAAATTGCTGAGACAAAAAAACTGATGTTGAGTTTGAAAAAAAATACACGTAAAATATTTTTTTCTCAAACGTGTCTGAGAGTTTAGTTTAGTTTAGTTTTATTCGCATTCGTAAATTATGGAAAAGATTTCACGTGTTATTGTAAGAAATGTAAAAACTGCATCTAACAAGACTCAATGGTATCAGAGTTAAATAAAAAAGAGGAGCCTGACATCAGAATTTTCACGTGGTAATACATGGAACTGCAGGATGTGAGGCTCCGCCCTCAAGTGAGGTGAACACACATACTGGCTGATTGTTGTTTGTATAATTCATATTAAGCGCTAAAGCCACGTGGGTCATTCAGGGCAAGGCGTGGTGGAGGATCGATCCTCTGTCTGCTGAGAGCCAGATAGATGCGTCTCAATGTTAATAAAGACACAAAATACTGTTTATCAAGCCGACGTTTCGTCTGCTAAAGACTTGATCAGTGTCTAATCCATTCTGTTTTAAAAATGATAAATTCCCTGGTCCGAAACATCTCGATAAAATGCTGTAAACCTCTGAGATACACTCACAAATACTCATACTGCACGCCAAACATTACTATAGCGAAATATCACAAACATCACATCTAATGAAAGAAATTTCAGCGGCCCAAGTTCTTCTCTCCCATAACAATATTATATTGAGAGTCTGTTTTGTCAGGGAGATCAATTGAACTTCTTAACACTGACAGACCTCGTTCTGACTCTACCACTGGTAACAATACATTCTAAATTAGTTTCGCCTTAAATTTGTAATGAGACCAACACCATGACTGTGCTTCTTGGAAGAGGATCGAACCACTACCACTTCTTGCAACGAATGACCCATACGGGTTTAATGCTTTAACTACTACTACTATTACTACTACTACCACTACTACTACTAATAATAATAATAATACATGATGATAATATCAAGACAGATCACAGAGATTAGAACAGTTGAATAGAAGGATCTCTCCCCGCTATTTCCTCCAGTCACCTACTGAATGAAGGCTAGAAAACCGTGGCTGAAATGTTTCCATTAGTTATAGGAGAGCGTTAGTGGATGTTTAATAATAACTAAAATTTTGATTTCTATCGCTAAAACTAAAAATATTATCACCTCCACTCCTATTACTACTACTACTACTACTATTACTACTAGTTACTACTACTATTAGTTACTACTACTACTACTATTGCTTCTGCTACTACTACTACTACCACCACCACCATTATTACTACCACATCGACACCATGCCTAACCCTTCTAGGGTAGGGTAGGTGCCTGAGCCCGAGCCTTTAGCTCATAAGACTGTCATTCCCATTAGCCCCCTTGGGGTGGGGATGGCAGACCAGAGAGGCCTAGCTTGTGGCTAGGTCTGGGGACAGTTGGTCCCAAAGATGAGGAGGTACTTGTGCCTCCTCCCATGGGAGACTTAGGTCTCAGACACTCCCTAAAGAGGGAGCCAAGGCCGGGCCACCACTTGGACAAGGCCCGGGCCGGGAGAATACCGGCTAATCTTTAACTAACTAATTACTACCACCACTATTAATAACAGTAGTGGGTGCACTTCTGTGTACCTCTGCAATATATAATCACATTGCATGTTTTTTCTGTTCCAAAACTGGACGGAATATTCAACATAGGATCTAACACGTGCATAATATCAAGTCATTATTCCAAGTTTTTAACCTCGTTTTCTTTCTGCTAGTTTGTTTCCAACATTTCACACTCACATTTGATATAGTTAGATCCAAAATGGATTAATTTCCGTCTGTCAACGTTGAAAGTCATCTTTTACGTCTTCATTACTTCGCTAACCTATTCAGGTCCCTCTCAATACTCAGTCATGATATATATATG
>NC_091321.1:23579675-23612175 GCF_038502225.1 Cherax quadricarinatus
GCCTGTTGTATATGAGCACGTGTGTGTGTGTGTATGTGTACTCACCTGTTTGTACTCACCTATTTGTGGTTGCAGGGGTCGAGTCCTAGCTCCTGGCCCCGCCTCTTCACCGGTTGCTACTAGACCCTCTCTCTCCCCGCTCCATGAGCTTTATCAAACCTCGTCTTAAAACTGTGTATGGTTCCTGCCTCCACTACGTCATTTTCTAGGCTATTCCACTGCCTTACAACTCTATGACTGAAGAAATACTTCCTACTATCTCTCTGACTCATTTGTGTCTTCAACTTCCAATTGTGGCCTCTTCTTTCTGTGTCCCCTCCCTGGAACATCCTGTCCTTGTCCACCTTGTCTATTCCACGCAGTATTTTATATGTCGTTATCATGTCTCCCCTGACCCTCCTGTCCTCCAGTGTCGTCAGGCCGATTTCCCTTAATCTTTCTTCATAGGACATTCCCCTTAGCTCTGGAACTAACCTTGTTGCAAACCTTTGTACTTTCTCTAGTTTCTTGACGTGCTTTATCAAGTGCGGGTTCCAAACAGGTGCTGCATACTCCAGTATGGGCCTGACATACACGGTGTACAGTGTCTTGAATGATTCCTTACTAAGGTGTCGGAATGCTGTTCTCAGGTTTGCCAGGCGCCCATATGCTGCAGCAGTTATCTGATTGATGTGTGCTTCCGGAGACATGCTCGGTGTTATACTCACCCCAAGATCTTTCTCCTTGAGTGAGGTTTGCAGTCTTTGGCCACCTAGCCTATACTCTGTCTGTGGTCTTCTGTGCCCTTCCCCTATCTTCATGACTTTGCATTTGGCAGGATTAAATTCGAGAAGCCATTTGCTGGACCAGGTGTCCAGTCTGTCCAGGTCTCTTTGAAGTCCTGCCTGGTCCTCATCAGATTTAATTCTCCTCATTAACTTCACATCATCTGCAAACAGGGACACTTCTGAGTCTAACCCTTCCGTCATGTCGTTCACATATACCAAAAATAGCACTGGTCCTAGGACCGACCCCTGTGGGACCCCGCTCGTCACAGGTGCCCACTGTGATACATCATTACGTACCATGACTCGTTGTTGCCTCCCTGTCAGGTATTCTCTGATCCATTGCAGTGCCCTTCCTGTTATATGCGCCTGATGCTCTAGCTTCTGCACTAATCTCTTGTGAGGAACTGTGTCAAAGGCCTTCTTGCAGTCCAAGAAGATGCAATCAACCCACCCCTCTCTCTCTTGTCTTACTTCTGTTGTGTGTGTGTGTGTGTGTGTGTGTGTGTATATATATATATATATATATATATATATATATATATATATATATATATATATATATATAACAGATATATATATATATATATATATATATATATATATATATATATATATATATATAAGTAGTCAACTTTTCTACAGGGGCAGGAATTCCGGAAAAGGCCTTCTACAGGGGGAGGAACTTCCGGTTTAGGCTTTTTCCTGGGCGAGGAACTTCCGGTTTGGGCCTTCCACTGAGCGAGGTATCCGGTCTAGGACCAGCAGCTGGAGGGTCACCTTTTCACACCTAGGTGTTACTTCCGGTTTTGACCATGACCTCGCCCTCGAGACTACCTCACCCTTGACCCCCCAACCAATACCCCCACCCCCCACGACCCCCCCGCCTCGCGACCCCACCATCGCGCCGCCCGCCCGCCGCGCGCCCGCCCGCGTGCCCGCCCGCGCGCCCCGCCCGCGCCCCGCCCGCGAGCCCGCCCGCGCCCTTCGCGAGCCCCGCCGCGCCTTCTGCTGCGCCTTCTGCAGCGTCATCCGGATCGCCCCCGCGCCTCGAATTTTTTTTCTTATGATCTCCTTGGATCAAGGTTTTTGGATTCTCCCCCCTATGGGGTTTTCGAAATTCTCCATCTCCTTGGATCAAATTTTTGGGTACCCCTCTCACTTTCACTCCCACCCCAAAATTTCTCGATAATACAAGTTTTGGATTCCCCCCTATGGGGGTTTCGAAATTCTTATGATCTCCTCGGATCAAGTTTTTTCTCGAAATCAAAGTCTCCATCTCCTTGGATCAAATTTTTGGGTACCCCTCCTTTCACCCCAAATTTTCTCGACAATACCCTGACTCCATCTCCTCGGATCAAGTTTTTTGGATTCCCCCCTATGGGGTTTTCGAAATTCTCCATCTCCTCGGATCAAGTTTTTTGGATTCCCCCCTATGGGGTTTTCGAAATTCTCCAATTCCTCGGATCAAGTTTTTGGGTACCCCTCCTTTCACCCCCCATCCCCAAAAAATTTCTCAATATCAAAGTCTCCACTTCCTCGGATCACCCTCCCACTTTCACCCCCCAACCCCAAAAATTTCTCGATAATACAATTTTTTGGATCCCCCCTATGGGGGTTTTCGAAATTATCCATCTCCTTGGATCAAGGGGTTTTCGAAATTCTCCATCTCCTCGGATCAAGTTTTTTTGGATTCCCCCCTATGGGGTTTTCGAAATTCTCCATCTCCTCGGATCAAGTTTTTGGATCCCCCTATGGGGTTTTCGAAATTCTCCATCTCCTTGGATCAAGTTTTTTTGGATTCCCCCCTATGGGGTTTTCGAAATTCCTCGGATCAAGTTTTTGGAATCCCCCCTCTGGGGGTAAGCATTCAAAATAGACTCCTCCTATGGGGGCATGCTTACTACAGGTCTAATGAAGGGTGTTTACTCGGCGGTCAGTGACGTCACGTGTTGACCCAGCACACAGGTTGAATCTTGTATACCCTTTTAATTAATAAGGGGACATAGCAGTGACGTCACGCGCACACAGGCTGAATCTTGTCTACCCTTTTAGTTAATAAGGGGACACAGTACATCAGAAAGGCACATTTTTGTTTCGTTAATACCCACAACAATCCAACAATTTCTTTACAACACAAGTCTAGACATTTTTTAACTATTTCATCTCAGGTCACTCCCCCACGAAGTAACCTCCTCCCCACCCTCCCGAACCCTCACACTCCAACCAACACCTCACAATTTTCACTCATAACCCCCAATTTTTCTCGTTTTAACCCTTTTAGTTCATTAAAGTTAATAAGGGGACACATGCATCAGAAAGTCACCACATCGCTTACATCCACTTTCGTTAAATTCACTACTCACAATTTTACATATTACGAAGTTAAATACGCACTTTTACTTTGAACATCTTCAAAACACTCTCATAAATCATTTGAATACTCACAAAAAATACCTTTATACATTTCCAAACAACACTGAAATACTCCAAAATCATCATTCGAACACCCCCAAATCATCTCTGAATACTCCCAGAACACCTTCATAAGTACTCTTGCACATCATTTGAACACCTTCATAAGTACTCTCTTAATCATTTGTACACCTTCAAAAAACACCTTTGAATACTCACATAAACACCCTTGAACACCTTCAAAACACCTTTGAATATCGTTTTTAAACTAATTTCATCACAACCCACTTATATCATCTTTTTTCGGTAACTCTAATTCGACTACACTACCCTCATCAATTACCAACAAATTTTACTCGTTTTAACTAATGTCATCACTGTAACCAAGATTTTCACAAAAAAAAAAACTCTATGACACCTAACACACACGCACACACACACCCCACAACACCCACAATTTTTCTCGTTTTAACCCTTTTAGTTCATTAAAGTTAATAAGGGGACACAGTACATCAGAAAGTCACAACAACAACATCCACAACCCACAATTTTTTCTCGTTTTAGCCCTTTTAGTTCATTAAAGTTAATAAGGGGACACACTACATCAGAAAAAGTCCCAACAACAACCCACTTATAACATCTTTTTTCGGTATCTCTAGTTCGACAACAACACCCACATCCCACAACACCCACGAACATTTCCAAAACACTATTTGAGTACTCCCAATTACACCACTGATTACTACTAAAACACCACTGAATTCAATCAAAACACCCTTCAACACCTTCAAACACCCTTGAACACCTTCAAAACACTCTTGAACACCTTCAAAATCACCTTTGAACATTTCCAATCAACACTGAAACACTTCCAAAAAACACAATTTGAGTACTCCCAATTACACCACTGAATACTACTAAAACACCGCTGAATTCAATCAAAACACCCTTCAACACCTTCAAAACACCTTTGAACACCTTCAAAACACCTTTGACACCTTCAAAAACACCTTTGAACATTTCCAATCAACACTGAAACACTTCCAAAAAAACACAATTTGAGTACTCCCAATTACACCACTGAATACTACTAAAACACCGCTGAATTCAATCAAAACACCCTTCAACACCTTCAAAACACCTTTGAACACCTTTGAACACCTTCAAAAAAACATTTGAACACACTCAAAACACCTTTGAACACCTTTGAACATTTCCAAACAACACTGAAACACTTCCAAAAACACCATTTGAGTACTCCCAAATACACCACTGAATACTAAAACACCACTGAATACACTCAAAACACCACCAAAATCACCATAAACTAAGATCAACACCCACATCCCACAACACCCACAACCCACAACACCCACAATTTTTTTCTCGTTTTATCTAATTTCATCAGAAAGTCACAACACCCACACCCCCCATTTTTTTTCTCGTTTTAACCCTTTTAGTTCATTAAAGTTAATAAGGGGACACACTACATCAGAAAAAGTCCCAACAACAACCCACTTATAACATTTTTTTTTCGGTATCTCTAGTTCGACAACAACACCCACAACACCCACATCCCACAACACCCATGAACATTTCCAAAACACTATTTGAGTACTCCCAATTACACCACTGATTACTACTAAAACACCGCTGAATTCAATCAAAACACCCTTCAACACCTTCAAACACCCTTGAACACCTTCAAAACACTCTTGAACACTTTTCAAAAACACCTTTGAACATTTCCAATCAACACTGAAACACTTCCAAAAAACACAATTTGAGTACTCCCAATTACACCACTGATTACTACTAAAACACCGCTGAATTCAATCAAAACACCCTTCAACACCTTCAAACACCCTTGAACACACTCAAAACACCCTTCAACACCTTCAAAACACCTTTGAACACCTTCAAAACACCTTTGAACACATTCAAAACACTCTCATAATCATTTGAACACACTCAAAACACCTTTGAATAACCTCAAAACACCTTCGAACACCTTCAAAACACCCTTGAACACCCTTGATCACCTTCAAAAAAAACAACATTTGAACACACTCAAAACACCTTTGAACACCTTTGAACATTTCCAAACAACACTGAAACACTTCCAAAAACACCATTTGAGTACTCCCAAATACACCACTGAATACTAAAACACCACTGAATACACTCAAAACACCACCAAAATCACCATAAACTAAGATCAACACCCACACCCCACAACACCCACAACCCACAACACCCACAATTTTTTCTCGTTTTATCTAATTTCATCAGAAAGTCACAACACCCACACCCCCCATTTTTTTCTCGTTTTAACCCTTTTAGTTCATTAAAGTTAATAAGGGGCCACACTACATCAGAAAAAGTCACAAAAACAACCCACTTATAACGTCTTTTCGGTATCTCTAGTTCGACAACAACACCCACATCCCACATCACCCACATCCCACATCCCCCACACACACACACAGACACACACACACACACATCCCTAACCTAGCCTAACCTAACCTAACTTATCCTAACATAACCTAACCTAACCTAACTTATCCTAACCTAGCCTAACCTAACCTAACCTTACCTAAATTATCCTAACCTAACCTAACCTAGCCTAACCTAACCTAACTTAACCTAACCTAACCTAACCTAACCGAACCTACCCTAACCTAACCTTACCTAACCTAACCTAGCCTAACCTAACCTAACCTAACTTAACCTAACCCAACCTAACCTAACCTAACCTAGCCTAACCTAACTTAACCTAACCTAACCTAACCTACCCTAACCTAACCTAACCTAACCTATCTTAACCTTACCTAACCTAACCTAGCCGAACCTATCCTAACCTAACCTAAAATATATTGGAACACTTCCAAAATACATTAGAGTACTCCAGAATTACTTTGAACGACTCCATTTTTGGATATTTCCAAATTAGTTTTGAAAACTTTATCGTAAAATCGAACATTATTTTCTTGTTGGTAAAACACACTCAATGGTAGAAATATTTACTCGATTTCCGAATAGAAGCACTGTCCTCGCTCTGAGAGACTCATTGTGGGTCACCCCAACACATGGTGTAATGCGCTTCACACCCAAGGTAGAACATAACACCTGCGTCAACTCAGGACAGACAGGCGCCATGTAATGCGGGTAACATCCAAGGTAGAAAATCATCTCTTTCCAGACCAACTGTCTATCCTAACCTAACCTAACCTAACCTAATTCCTAACCTAACCTAACCTCACCTAACCGAACCTAACCTAACTCCATCAATCACCTCTATCCTAACCTAACCTAACCTAACCTAACCCAACCTAACTCCATCAAACACCTCTATCCTAACCTAACCTAACCTATCCTAACCTAACCTAACTCCATCGAACACCTCGAATACTACCTAACTTAACCTAACCTAACCTTACCTAACCTACCGAACCTAACCTAACCTAACCTAACCTATCCTAACCTGTCCCAACCTAACCTAACCTAACCTATCCTAACCTAACCTAACCTAACCTAACCTAACTTATCCTAAGCTAACCTAACCTAACTTATCCTAACCTAACCTATCCTAACCTAACCTAAACACTGACTAACTTTGAACCAACTCTGAACACCACTGATCTTCTTCAAAAAATGCTCTGCACATCATTTGAACACCTTCAAAAAAAACACCATCAAACACCTCCGAATACTCCCAAAAAAAACACTACTGATTACTACCAAATCACCACTGAATACTACCAATCACCGTCAAAATCACCAGAAACTAAGTTTAACATCACCATCTAACATCCTTTTTATAGAAATCCCCTCAAATCACTATAACCAAGAACTCCCTCCCCATTTGGCGCATAAAAAAAAAAGCATGAACACAAACCTAATACGCAAACACTTAGTACATGATCACCATCAACTGAAAACATATCTTATACACACACATAATATAAGACAATCACCAACTACAATCACCCATGTTCACTTACCTCAAAATCACTAATATCACAGAAAACAATCATTTTTATAAACATTTCACACACACACACACACAAAAAAAAATCATATTTGACAATATCTAAGCGCACTCACCTCACTACCACCAACACACGATGTCTCACCTCACAGGACCGACGAGCTCACCTCCAGTGACGTCACACTCCCATTGTGTTACTTGGTGGTTGGTAACATCACACCTAACCCCCCCTTGTTTCAACCTGTTGTACCCTACATTATCTAAGAACACTATATCCAAGACGATTACCAGATTTTATGATCCCCAACACCAAGATCACAGAAAACACACATTTTTATAATTATTCACACAAAAATCACGATCACCAATTCCATATCATGTTTACCGTCATCTATCAACACTAATCACCAAGATCACCAAAAAAAAATCTAAGATCATGCATCTCAAAACTACTATGATCACTGAAAACACTTATTTTTTAAACATTCGCACAAAAATAAGACATACACAAAAATACCACAACACTTCCACCAACATCTATAACATAACATGAGCACTATAACATATCACTATCACAAAAAAATAATACACAAACACCCACATATTATACATTTCAATTGGAAATTTAAGACATGAGACATACACACCAAATCTAAGACATTCACCTCCAACTAAGACATACACATCACCCCTAAAACTTCCTTCCTTATTCATTCCGTATATCTCCTAGAGCTGTTTTAACCCCGACGGATCCACCACGACGTAGGAGCCAGAGTGTAGTAGGTGGTGTTGGAGTGGTGATGGTTCCTCTGGCTCCTACGTCGTGATGGATCCGTCGGGGTTAAAACAGCTCTAGGAGATATACGGAATGAATAAGGAAGGAAGTTTTAGGGGTGATGTGTATGTCTTAGTTGGAGGTGAATGTCTTAGATTTGGTGTGTATGTCTCATGTCTTAAATTTCCAATTGAAATGTATAATATGTGGGTGTTTGTGTATTATTTTTTTTGTGATAGTGATATGTTATAGTGCTCATGTTATGTTATAGATGTTGGTGGAAGTGTTGTGGTATTTTTGTGTATGTCTTATTTTTGTGCGAATGTTTAAAAAATAAGTGTTTTCAGTGATCATAGTAGTTTTGAGATGCATGATCTTAGATTTTTTTTTGGTGATCTTGGTGATTAGTGTTGATAGATGACGGTAAACATGATATGGAATTGGTGATCGTGATTTTTGTGTGAATAATTATAAAAATGTGTGTTTTCTGTGATCTTGGTGTTGGGGATCATAAAATCTGGTAATCGTCTTGGATATAGTGTTCTTAGATAATGTAGGGTACAACAGGTTGAAACAAGGGGGGGTTAGGTGTGATGTTACCAACCACCAAGTAACACAATGGGAGTGTGACGTCACTGGAGGTGAGCTCGTCGGTCCTGTGAGGTGAGACATCGTGTGTTGGTGGTAGTGAGGTGAGTGCGCTTAGATATTGTCAAATATGATTTTTTTTTGTGTGTGTGTGTGTGTGAAATGTTTATAAAAATGATTGTTTTCTGTGATATTAGTGATTTTGAGGTAAGTGAACATGGGTGATTGTAGTTGGTGATTGTCTTATATTATGTGTGTGTATAAGATATGTTTTCAGTTGATGGTGATCATGTACTAAGTGTTTGCGTATTAGGTTTGTGTTCATGCTTTTTTTTTTTATGCGCCAAATGGGGAGGGAGTTCTTGGTTATAGTGATTTGAGGGGATTTCTATAAAAAGGATGTTAGATGGTGATGTTAAACTTAGTTTCTGGTGATTTTGACGGTGATTGGTAGTATTCAGTGGTGATTTGGTAGTAATCAGTAGTGTTTTTTTTGGGAGTATTCGGAGGTGTTTGATGGTGTTTTTTTTGAAGGTGTTCAAATGATGTGCAGAGCATTTTTTGAAGAAGATCAGTGGTGTTCAGAGTTGGTTCAAAGTTAGTCAGTGTTTAGGTTAGGTTAGGATAGGTTAGGTTAGGATAAGTTAGGTTAGGTTAGCTTAGGATAAGTTAGGTTAGGTTAGGTTAGGTTAGGTTAGGATAGGTTAGGTTAGGTTAGGTTGGGACAGGTTAGGATAGGTTAGGTTAGGTTAGGTTAGGTTCGGTA
Organism: Cherax quadricarinatus; assembly: GCF_038502225.1. NCBI lineage: Eukaryota > Metazoa > Arthropoda > Malacostraca > Decapoda > Parastacidae > Cherax > Cherax quadricarinatus. Next base: position 23,588,978 of record NC_091321.1, read on the forward strand.
GGTTAGGTAAGGTTAGGTTAGGTTAAGTTAGGTAGTATTCGAGGTGTTCGATGGAGTTAGGTTAGGTTAGGATAGGTTAGGTTAGGTTAGGATAGAGGTGTTTGATGGAGTTAGGTTGGGTTAGGTTAGGTTAGGTTAGGTTAGGATAGAGGTGATTGATGGAGTTAGGTTAGGTTCGGTTAGGTGAGGTTAGGTTAGGTTAGGAATTAGGTTAGGTTAGGTTAGGTTAGGATAGACAGTTGGTCTGGAAAGAGATGATTTTCTACCTTGGATGTTACCCGCATTACATGGCGCCTGTCTGTCCTGAGTTGACGCAGGTGTTATGTTCTACCTTGGGTGTGAAGCGCATTACACCATGTGTTGGGGTGACCCACAATGAGTCTCTCAGAGCGAGGACAGTGCTTCTATTCGGAAATCGAGTAAATATTTCTACCATTGAGTGTGTTTTACCAACAAGAAAATAATGTTCGATTTTACGATAAAGTTTTCAAAACTAATTTGGAAATATCCAAAAATGGAGTCGTTCAAAGTAATTCTGGAGTACTCTAATGTATTTTGGAAGTGTTCCAATATATTTTAGGTTAGGTTAGGATAGGTTCGGCTAGGTTAGGTTAGGTAAGGTTAAGATAGGTTAGGTTAGGTTAGGTTAGGGTAGGTTAGGTTAGGTTAGGTTAAGTTAGGTTAGGCTAGGTTAGGTTAGGTTAGGTTGGGTTAGGTTAAGTTAGGTTAGGTTAGGTTAGGCTAGGTTAGGTTAGGTAAGGTTAGGTTAGGGTAGGTTCGGTTAGGTTAGGTTAGGTTAGGTTAAGTTAGGTTAGGTTAGGCTAGGTTAGGTTAGGTTAGGATAATTTAGGTAAGGTTAGGTTAGGTTAGGCTAGGTTAGGATAAGTTAGGTTAGGTTAGGTTATGTTAGGATAAGTTAGGTTAGGTTAGGCTAGGTTAGGGATGTGTGTGTGTGTGTGTCTGTGTGTGTGTGTGGGGGATGTGGGATGTGGGTGATGTGGGATGTGGGTGTTGTTGTCGAACTAGAGATACCGAAAAGACGTTATAAGTGGGTTGTTTTTGTGACTTTTTCTGATGTAGTGTGGCCCCTTATTAACTTTAATGAACTAAAAGGGTTAAAACGAGAAAAAAATGGGGGGTGTGGGTGTTGTGACTTTCTGATGAAATTAGATAAAACGAGAAAAAATTGTGGGTGTTGTGGGTTGTGGGTGTTGTGGGGTGTGGGTGTTGATCTTAGTTTATGGTGATTTTGGTGGTGTTTTGAGTGTATTCAGTGGTGTTTTAGTATTCAGTGGTGTATTTGGGAGTACTCAAATGGTGTTTTTGGAAGTGTTTCAGTGTTGTTTGGAAATGTTCAAAGGTGTTCAAAGGTGTTTTGAGTGTGTTCAAATGTTGTTTTTTTGAAGGTGATCAAGGGTGTTCAAGGGTGTTTTGAAGGTGTTCGAAGGTGTTTTGAGGTTATTCAAAGGTGTTTTGAGTGTGTTCAAATGATTATGAGAGTGTTTTGAATGTGTTCAAAGGTGTTTTGAAGGTGTTCAAAGGTGTTTTGAAGGTGTTGAAGGGTGTTTTGAGTGTGTTCAAGGGTGTTTGAAGGTGTTGAAGGGTGTTTTGATTGAATTCAGCGGTGTTTTAGTAGTAATCAGTGGTGTAATTGGGAGTACTCAAATTGTGTTTTTTGGAAGTGTTTCAGTGTTGATTGGAAATGTTCAAAGGTGTTTTTGAAAAGTGTTCAAGAGTGTTTTGAAGGTGTTCAAGGGTGTTTGAAGGTGTTGAAGGGTGTTTTGATTGAATTCAGCGGTGTTTTAGTAGTAATCAGTGGTGTAATTGGGAGTACTCAAATAGTGTTTTGGAAATGTTCATGGGTGTTGTGGGATGTGGGTGTTGTGGGTGTTGTTGTCGAACTAGAGATACCGAAAAAAAAATGTTATAAGTGGGTTGTTGTTGGGACTTTTTCTGATGTAGTGTGTCCCCTTATTAACTTTAATGAACTAAAAGGGTTAAAACGAGAAAAAAATGGGGGGTGTGGGTGTTGTGACTTTCTGATGAAATTAGATAAAACGAGAAAAAAATTGTGGGTGTTGTGGGTTGTGGGTGTTGTGGGATGTGGGTGTTGATCTTAGTTTATGGTGATTTTGGTGGTGTTTTGAGTGTATTCAGTGGTGTTTTAGTATTCAGTGGTGTATTTGGGAGTACTCAAATGGTGTTTTTGGAAGTGTTTCAGTGTTGTTTGGAAATGTTCAAAGGTGTTCAAAGGTGTTTTGAGTGTGTTCAAATGTTTTTTTTAAGGTGTTCAAAGGTGTTCAAAGGTGTTTTGAAGGTGTTGAAGGGTGTTTTGATTGAATTCAGCGGTGTTTTAGTAGTATTCAGTGGTGTAATTGGGAGTACTCAAATTGTGTTTTTTTGGAAGTGTTTCAGTGTTGATTGGAAATGTTCAAAGGTGTTTTTGAAGGTGTCAAAGGTGTTTTGAAGGTGTTCAAAGGTGTTTTGAAGGTGTTGAAGGGTGTTTTGATTGAATTCAGCGGTGTTTTAGTAGTATTCAGTGGTGTAATTGGGAGTACTCAAATTGTGTTTTTTGGAAGTGTTTCAGTGTTGATTGGAAATGTTCAAAGGTGATTTTGAAGGTGTTCAAGAGTGTTTTGAAGGTGTTCAAGGGTGTTTGAAGGTGTTGAAGGGTGTTTTGATTGAATTCAGTGGTGTTTTAGTAGTAATCAGTGGTGTAATTGGGAGTACTCAAATAGTGTTTTGGAAATGTTCGTGGGTGTTGTGGGATGTGGGTGTTGTTGTCGAACTAGAGATACCGAAAAAAGATGTTATAAGTGGGTTGTTGTTGGGACTTTTTCTGATGTAGTGTGTCCCCTTATTAACTTTAATGAACTAAAAGGGCTAAAACGAGAAAAAATTGTGGGTTGTGGATGTTGTTGTTGTGACTTTCTGATGTACTGTGTCCCCTTATTAACTTTAATGAACTAAAAGGGTTAAAACGAGAAAAATTGTGGGTGTTGTGGGGTGTGTGTGTGCGTGTGTGTTAGGTGTCATAGAGTTTTTTTTTTTGTGAAAATCTTGGTTACAGTGATGACATTAGTTAAAACGAGTAAAATTTGTTGGTAATTGATGAGGGTAGTGTAGTCGAATTAGAGTTACCGAAAAAAGATGATATAAGTGGGTTGTGATGAAATTAGTTTAAAAACGATATTCAAAGGTGTTTTGAAGGTGTTCAAGGGTGTTTATGTGAGTATTCAAAGGTGTTTTTTGAAGGTGTACAAATGATTAAGAGAGTACTTATGAAGGTGTTCAAATGATGTGCAAGAGTACTTATGAAGGTGTTCTGGGAGTATTCAGAGATGATTTGGGGGTGTTCGAATGATGATTTTGGAGTATTTCAGTGTTGTTTGGAAATGTATAAAGGTATTTTTTGTGAGTATTCAAATGATTTATGAGAGTGTTTTGAAGATGTTCAAAGTAAAAGTGCGTATTTAACTTCGTAATATGTAAAATTGTGAGTAGTGAATTTAACGAAAGTGGATGTAAGCGATGTGGTGACTTTCTGATGCATGTGTCCCCTTATTAACTTTAATGAACTAAAAGGGTTAAAACGAGAAAAATTGGGGGTTATGAGTGAAAATTGTGAGGTGTTGGTTGGAGTGTGAGGGTTCGGGAGGGTGGGGAGGAGGTTACTTCGTGGGGGAGTGACCTGAGATGAAATAGTTAAAAAATGTCTAGACTTGTGTTGTAAAGAAATTGTTGGATTGTTGTGGGTATTAACGAAACAAAAATGTGCCTTTCTGATGTACTGTGTCCCCTTATTAACTTTAATGAACTAAAAGGATCGACAAGATTCAGCCTGTGTGCGCGTGACGTCACTGCTATGTCCCCTTATTAATTAAAAGGGTATACAAGATTCAACCTGTGTGCTGGGTCAACACGTGACGTCACTGACCGCCGAGTAAACACCCTTCATTAGACCTGTAGTAAGCATGCCCCCATAGGAGGAGTCTATTTTGAATGCTTACCCCCAGAGGGGGGATTCCAAAAACTTGATCCGAGGAATTTCGAAAACCCCATAGGGGGGAATCCAAAAAAACTTGATCCAAGGAGATGGAGAATTTCGAAAACCCCATAGGGGGATCCAAAAACTTGATCCGAGGAGATGGAGTCATGGTATTGTCGAGAAAATTTGATCCGAGGAGATGGAGAATTTCGAAAACCCCATAGGGGGGATCCAAAAAACTCGATCCGAGGAAAAATTGTCGAGAAAATTTGGGGTGAAAGGAGGGGTACTTGATCCAAGGAGATGGAGAATTTCGAAAACCCCCATAGGGGGGAATCCAAAAAACTTGATCCGAGGAGATGGAGTCATGGTATTGTCGAGAAATTTTTGGGGTTGGGGGGTGAAAGTGGGAGGGTGATCCGAGGAAGTGGAGACTTTGATATTGAGAAATTTTTTGGGGATGGGGGGTGAAAGGAGGGGTACCCAAAAACTTGATCCGAGGAATTGGAGAATTTCGAAAACCCCATAGGGGGGAATCCAAAAAACTTGATCCGAGGAGATGGAGAATTTCGAAAACCCCATAGGGGGGAATCCAAAAAACTTGATCCGAGGAGATGGAGTCAGGGTATTGTCGAGAAAATTTGGGGTGAAAGGAGGGGTACCCAAAAATTTGATCCAAGGAGATGGAGACTTTGATTTCGAGAAAAAACTTGATCCGAGGAGATCATAAGAATTTCGAAACCCCCATAGGGGGGAATCCAAAACTTGTATTATCGAGAAATTTTGGGGTGGGAGTGAAAGTGAGAGGGGTACCCAAAAATTTGATCCAAGGAGATGGAGAATTTCGAAAACCCCATAGGGGGGAGAATCCAAAAACCTTGATCCAAGGAGATCATAAGAAAAAAAATTCGAGGCGCGGGGGCGATCCGGATGACGCTGCAGAAGGCGCAGCAGAAGGCGCGGCGGGGCTCGCGAAGGGCGCGGGCGGGCTCGCGGGCGGGCGCGCGGGCGGGGCGCGCGGGCGCGGCGCGCGGGCGGGCGCGCGGGCGGGCGCGCGGCGCGATGGTGGGGTCGCGAGGCGGGGGGGGGGGTCGTGGGGGGTGGGGGTATTGGTTGGGGGGTCAAGGGTGAGGTAGTCTCGAGGGCGAGGTCATGGTCAAAACCGGAAGTAACACCTAGGTGTGAAAAGGTGACCCTCCAGCTGCTGGTCCTAGACCGGATACCTCGCTCAGTGGAAGGCCCAAACCGGAAGTTCCTCGCCCAGGAAAAAGCCTAAACCGGAAGTTCCTCCCCCTGTAGAAGGCCTTTTCCGGAATTCCTGCCCCTGTAGAAAAGTTCACTACTTATCCGAATTTTGTTAATTTTTATGTTAGTCCTATTTCAAGAATATTTATGTAAGTTGTGAAAAACAACTGGGCCAAGGATCGATGCCTAGGGAACGCTGAGCTTTATTCAGATACAATCAAGATTTTTCTCCCTTCAGTGCCACTGAACGTTGGGGGACTGATTACCTCAAACTCATCTTCCGCTGTTCTTCTCTATAGTGGACTGGGGAAGCCACTGGCTGGCGAAACGTTTCCACAGTAAAGATTACCACATGTTACACAAGTGTCTCCTTCAACTTGTCAGTTTTATATACTATTGATAATTTTTATTTCACATCTAATAAATTTGTTTGACATGATCTTGTCTCGAAATTGATGTTGATTTCAGGTTTGTAAATTCCAACTTTCCAGGAGTTTCACGATCCTGTTTCAAATAGCATCTCACAGTTTTCTTTACTAAAAAATGAGAGTTACTAGTTGCCAGATGTTTATATTAGTATTATTTTCTATTAACACATCGGCCGTTTCCCACCGAGACAGTGTGACCCAAACAAAAAGAAACACTTTCATCATCGCTCACTCCACCACTGTCTTGCCAGAGGTGTGCTGATACTACAGTTCCAAACCTGCAACACATCTCCACCCCTTCTTCAGAGTGCAGGCACTGTACTTCCTACCTCCAGGACTCAAGTCCGGCTAACCGGTTTCCCTGAATCCCGTCATAAATGTTACCAACAGCAAGTCAAGTCATAAATGTATATTAGTATTATATTGGTTTAAAGCGTTAAGCCAGCACGGATCGTTCGGCTCCAAAATACAGAGATAAAAAAAATGAAAGTGCAGTGAGTGAGAGAGAGAGAGAGAGAGAGAGAGAGAGAGAGAGAGAGAGAGAGAGAGAGAGAGAGAGAGAGAGAGAGAGAGAGAGAGAGAGAATCATCGGCAGCTGCCAGTTACCTGACTGTCTTGTAAAGTTTTGTTAAATATTATCTGCAGTAGGTATGCAGCGTCGTATATATACTTCTTTATTATAGAAGGTATATATTTTTATGTACATTTTTCCCCACAGGGTCATAGAGGTTGAGACCGCTAGAGATCATTTAGTATGAGGGTCTGAGGTATGGCCAGACACTGCCTGGCTTAGGTCAAGTGTAACAGCCACGACCTTAACGGTACAGCTCGTCATGAATAAGATATACACAATACCTGGCTATCTTTATTGGGGTGACATTTCGCCTGTGCAGGAGGCTTTTTCTAAGTAATACCAAGGTAGTGGAGAGTTGAAGAAATGGAGAGGTGTGTCTTGAGTCTCTCAGTCTTGACGTAAAGGTCTGCCCTGTTACCGTAATGGCGGCACAGGGGACACAAACCACGGTACGGGTGGGGTTAGAACCCATGGTGAGTGAATCGTAAAACTCCAGGACAGTGATGGCAGCTCAGGTCACCTGCCACTGTGTGAACTTGGCTCGGGATTCCATCGCTATGCCTCAAATTTCTAATGACGTCAGCTCATAACTTGCCACTGATGACGTTACAGGCAAATAGTCTTACCTCGGTCCCCCAGGGACTGATAACCTAACCAACCCACACCACTAGCCCTTACATCTTTCCTTTTTTTTTCTTCCAGCCGCTAACCTCTTCCTCCACTCTCAAACCCATTTCCTCAAATTATAATCACAACCAAGCGCTAAACCCGTAAGGGACACACAGCACAGCAGGGTACGGTGTGATAAAAGGTGAAAAATACCTGATCAGAGACCAGCGAGAGTGAAGAGTTCATATGTTTAGTAAGTTCATATGTTTAGTAAGTTCATATGTTTAGTAAGTTCATGTGTTCAGTAAGATTTGTAGTTACCATGATGGTTTCGCTTCTTAGCAGTTTATAAGCAAGCAGTGTTACCTTACCCATAGTTCAGTAGTACAGCGCTCAGCTCACAACGGAAAGGACCCAGAATCGATTCCCGGGCGTGTCTTTGAATATATGGTATAGAAAACGAGCAAGTTGATGAGATACCCGTGCAACACCTGGATCTTCTATTTCTGGAAACGTTTTGCCACCCAGGGACTTCTTCAGTCCAGTGCAGAGAAAGGTGGAAGATGAGGCGTAGTTTTGGGGTAATCAGTCCCTCGGTCTGGAGTCGATGTGCTCAGTGCATCAATGTTGACAAGAGTGCAGCTTCTGGGTAGGTCTCCTTACACCTACTTCCCGTGTTCACCTACCAAGAAATAGGCACCTGGATATAACCCATTGTCGTGGATGACATCCTGAGGGATGCGGTAGAACACTTCACTCAAGGCTGAGCTTTAAACTGAGCCGAGTTAGAACAACTGAGCATGTAGACAGAACTGTTGGGCAAAAGAAAGGTTCAATTAAGCGGCCGCTGAGGCTGTGAATATTAAGCTCCTTCCTCGTTGTAATGAGCCCGGCCAGTGTTAGGGAGAGCCAGGAATAATTCTCAGCACTGAGTTTTGCATAAACTCAAAGCGTCCAAGAGATTTTCTTCCTTACCTGATATTAACCTAAGTGTAGCATATTCTTTATAATAATAATAATAATAATAATAATAATAATAATAATAATATTATTATTATTATTATTATTATTATTATTATTATTATTATTATTATTATCACTGCTATTAGTCATAGTGTTTTGTAGATGTTCGTAGTGATGTTTGTAGCTGATGCTGCTGTTCCTGTTGCTATTCCTGTTGCTGCTCCTGTTGCTGGTCATGCTGCTACTAGTAGTGACACCACTGCTGCTGCTGTTGTTGGTAGTGATGGTATTAGTGTTGTAGGTGTTGTTCCCGGTGACAGCAAAGGTTCTACTGTTGTAGCTGCCCCTGCCGCTGTTGGTAGTGATGATACAACTGTTGTACCTTCTGCTGCTACTAGTGATACTATAGTTTTAGTGCTGCTGCTACTGTTATTGGTAGTTACTGTTATTGTTGTAGCTGCTGATAGTAAAGGTACTGCTGTTGGAGCTGCTCCTGCTATTGTGAGTAATGGTGTTACTGTTGTAGCTGCCGTTGCTGTTATTAATGAACGTGCTACTGCATTAGCTGTTATTGCTGCTGGTAGTGATGACAGTACTTTTAAAGCTGCTGATACTGCTGCTGCTAAAGTTGGTAATGATGTTATTCCGGTTGTAGCTACTGTTGCTGCTACTGCTGCAGCAGTACCCACAACAGTAGTCTGTTTTAGCTACTGTTGCTGCTACTGCTGCAGCAGTACCCACAACAGTAGTCTGTTTTAGCTACTGTTGCTGCTACTGCTGCAGCAGTACCCACAATAGTAGTCTGTTTTAGCTACTGTTGCTGCTACTGCTGCAGCAGTACCCACAATAGTAGTCTGTTTTAGCTACTGTTGCTGCTGATGTTTGTAGTAAAGATACTACTATTGTTGTTATTGTTCTTGTAATAGTAAATGTACTGCTGTTGTGGCTGTTGTTACGTTGCTTCCACTGTTAGTTTATCTACTGTCATGGCTGTTATTGCTATTTTTCTGTCCTTTAATTAATGCTGTAGATAGGTAATGTGAACTCTGCTGGGACAGAAGCAACAGGAGCATAAATAACAGCAAAATCAAAAGCAGCAGTGACAGCAAAAACAACAGTAGTAGCAGTAGCACTTGAGGGAACGTTACCAGAAGCAGCGGAAGGAGCAACAATAACAGCAACAGAAGAAACAACAGTGGCATAAGTAGCAGAAATAACGGCAGGAGCAGGAAAATTAACAGAGGCAACAACAGGAGCATCAAAAATAGCATCGTATGCAACAGCATATACATTTGCAACAACAGCAACATTGACAGAAATTACAATAGCAGCTACAGCACTATAAACAACAGTAACTGCAGCAGATACAACAGCAAAAGTAACAACATTAGCAGCAACAGATACAACAGCAGCATGATCAGCAACAATAGCAATAACAGGAGCAGAAGCAAATACAGCAGCAACGGCGGCAGATACAGCATCAGACACATTAGCAACAGATACATAAGCACAAGCAAAATATACAGCAACAATAACAGCAACAGCACTAGTAGAAGCAACAATAGCAGCAGCAACAGCAACAGTATACTAATATAATAATAATCTTTATTTACTACAAGTACATGTACAAGATATACAGTCCTAGCTGACTTCAATAACATACTACTATGTAGAGCGCCGCTTGTTATGCTGAGCATTTCGGGCAAATTAGGTCAGTTTTGTCCCAGGATGCGACCCACACCAGTCCACTAATACCCAGGTACCTGCTTTACTGATGGGTGAACAGGGACGGCACGTGTCTTAAGGAAACACGTCCTTTTTAGAGCCGTACCGGGGGGTCGATCCCCGACCTCAGTGTGTGAGCTGAGTGTACTAGCGATCGAGGGCAGTAGCATCAAAAGCAGCAACAATAGTAACAGCAACAGTAATAGCAGCAACAGCAGCAGCATTAGATACAACACAAACAGTAGCAACAGCATCAAATATAACATCAACAGATACATAAGAAAAAACAAAAGGTACAGCAACAGTAGCAAGAGCAACAGCAGCAACAACAGTAGCAGCCGCAAAAGTAACAGCAGCAACAGTAGCAACAGCAGAAACAACAATAGCAAAGCAAGAATAGCATCAACAATAGTAACGGCAACAACAGTAGCATAAACTACAGCAACAGTAGCAGCAGCAACAACAGTAGCAGCAGCAGTAACAGTACCAGCAACAACAGTAGCAGCAGCAGTAACAGTAGCAGTAACAACAGTAGCAGCAGCAACAGCAGTAGATACAGCAGCTGGCCCGTTGGAAACTTCTCCCGCGGGAAATTACGGAGTATTAAGTCTAAGATCCACCCTTCCCTTCCCTTCCCTTTCCTGCCCTTCACTGGGACTCTCACCCTTCCCTATCTTGCCCTTCACTAGGACTCTCACCCTTCCCTGCTCTTTACTGGGACTCTCACCCTACCTTCCCTTGCCCTTCACTGGGATTCTCACCCTCCCCTCCCTTGCCCTTCACTAGGACTCTCACCCTTCCCTGCCCTTTACTGGGACTCTCACCCTTCCCTCCTTTGCCCTTCACTGGGACTCTCACCCCTCCCTCCCTTGTTCTTCATTAGGACTCTCACCCTTCCCTTTACTGGGACTCTCACCCTTCCTTCCCTTGCCCTTCACTGGAACTCTCGCCCTTCCCTCTCTTGCCCTTCACTAGGATTCTCACTCTTCCTCCCGGGAAGACTGAGAGTCGCTAAAGTCAACGTTTTCCTGAGAGCGAAAAAGTAATGTGTCCCGGCTTGCCTTAGTAGACTTCTTGTCTTCTCCCGCAGCAGTCAATGAAACTCTCAAACCAAACCTACCACAGTCCAGGTAATTTATCCTGGTTGTTGGAGAACCTCAGCTTCATTAGTAACGCCAATGAAGGGAGGGCGTTCTCACAAGTCCTAAACCTAGATTACCTGCAAGGCCAGCCCCCTCAATATATATATATATATATATATATATATATATATATATATATATATATATATATATATATATATATATATATACACACACACAGTTGGGACAGCCCCTTTGTGGAGGAGACATTCATATGTGAAGAATGAGACATATGCGCGACATCTGGATATATTTATTTGTAGACGTTTCGCCATCCAGTGATTTTATCAGTACAAGGACATAATGTGAAGAATGTAGAACTATATCACAAGGTAAGGTAATCAGTCCCCCAGCCTTTGGAGTTGATGAAGAGCACCGTAGTCTTCAAGACTACGGTGCCCTTCACCAACTCCAAGGTTGAGGGACTGATTACCTCATCTTTCAATATAGTTCTACATTCTTCACATTATGTCCTTGTACTGATAAAACCACTGGATGGCGAAACGTCTACATGTAAATATACCCAGGTATTACACGTGTATAATTCCTTATCTTGTTGGTATTGTATACCATTCATATGCATATTCATATGTGTTCAGAATTGCAATGTCTAATTAAGATGACTGTCTGGCTCATGAACACCAATCATCCCTGAGACTTTCTTTTAACTGTGCCTGGCAAAGGTCTGAAAGGCTTTCGGGACTGCAGTGACTGTCTTCCTGTTGACAGTGAGTGTAGATGTGTGTGAGGCAAGGTAACAGATGACGTATAGGGTCTGCAGGGTGTGACTTGAAGGTCCGGAGGATGGCACGCTAGACGTAATGACGTCAACGATATCAAAAGACGTTTTGCCACAGGTTAGGTTAGGTAAGGTTTGTCAGAAAACAGTATAAGTGTTTCCTGATAGGGGTCTTAATCATATGATGACCCACAGCAGGAGCTTTCGGTCATCTGACCAAGGCCTTCCGCTAGCTTACCGGTCCACCCCTTCAAAAATTTGGTTTAAGATTATAACCATTATTTTTGCCACAGGGGAGTGTCCGGGGAAGAGAATACCTCGATTCGCTTTGTAACGCAACTCTAATACTCTCGCTAGCAAATATTCAGATCGAGTGGGGGAAAAGAAGTGATGCTCCGAACGCTTTCTAAGAGCACTTCATCTTTGTGGTCTCCACCAGCTGTGTCAAAAAAACCTGGAACGACACATAACAAACAGCACAAAATAAGATATAATGCCTGTTTCTCTCTTCAGCCTCAAATATAAATAAAAAATTAATTTCAAGTCAACACACCTCTAGGCAGCAGGACTGTCTTAAAATAAACAACTCATTAACAATAAAAATCTGAAGGATGCAACTAGATAAATAAGATGATAAAATAATAGTCTTCAGTTAGGCAAACAAGGTAAATAAAGAATTAGTTAATGTCTACCAGAAAAAAAGAATTCTGTGATAGTTGGGACTGTTGAGAATAACTTTGGCCAGAATTGGGGGGATGTAAAAATCAGAATTATTGTATTATAAATGGTTACATTTAACTACAAGCTGATGAGTAAGACACTTATGTAAGTCAGACTAAGATAATGACCACCTTCTATTAGGAATGAGCCACTCATCACTTCTAAATTACCTCTCCGCTACTTTTACTGTCTCCTGTGTTATAATCACCTGTATTAGACGGAAAAACGTTTCTCTCTCTCGACAGAGAGGGAAAGAGAGAGAGACCTCTGTGTTGAACCATAGAGGGAGAGCAAGCAATCACTGGGGCATTTCCACCAACATGCCCAGGTTTCATGCCCAGGAGCAGTCATTTACTCTGCATTAAGCGGGTGTTACTCTCACAGTCTTCCTTAAACGTCTCTTTCCAATCTGCGTCGAATATTTCGGTTTCTCAGTGTCCGGGTAATACACAAATAACCCGCACATAAAAGACAGAAGCTTACGACGACGTTTCGGTCCGACTTGGACCATTGACAAAGTCACACTAACAGAGGAGGAGCAGAACGGCTATATATAGGCAGGAAGAGGTGGAGGTAGTAGTAGTGGTAGTAGTAGTAGTAGTAGTAGTACAAGAATTGTATATAATACCGACAGGATGAAATGACACATGCACAACACCCGGGCATCCCCACCGTAGACGTTTCGCCATCCAGCCAGCCACTGGATGGCGAAACGTCCACAACAAAGACAACCAGACGCCGCACATGTGTCTAATTTCATCAGTAGATGTAGTAGAAGAAGAAGAGGTAGTAGTAGTGGTAGTGGTAGAAGTGGGAAATAAGGAAGACGAGCCAGTCAAATACAAAGGAAGGGGAGCACTGCAAGAGAGCTAGAAACCCACAGGGAAAGAGCAAGCGCACCGAGGTGCGCTTGCTCTCTCCCTGTGGGTTTCTAGCTCTCTTGCAGTGCTCCCCTTCCTTTGTATTTGACTGGCTCGTCTTCCTTATTTCCTACTTCTACCACTACCACTACTACTACCTCTTCTTCTTCTACTACATCTACTGATGAAATTAGACACATGTGCGGCGTCTGGTTGTCTTTGTTGTGGACGTTTCGCCATCCAGTGGCTGGCTGGATGGCGAAACGTCTACGGTGGGGATGCCCGGGTGTTGTGCATGTGTCATTTCATCCTGTCGGTATTATATACAATTCTTGTACTACTACTACTACTACTACTACCACTACTACTACCTCCACCTCTTCCTGCCTATATATAGCCGTTCTGCTCCTCCTCTGTTAGTGTGACTTTGTCAATGGTCCAAGTCGGACCGAAACGTCGTCGTAAGCTTCTGTCTTTTATGTGCGGGTTATTTGTGTATCGTTCCAGTCACGGTATTGTGCCTTTTTGTTATTTATGTCCGGGTAATTCCAAGAGAAAGTTTGTAAAACATATCAGTTTTCAGGAAAGATTTTAAGAAACATTTAATACGGTTTATGATGGACCTATCAAAAGTTAATACAGTTTTGTGTATATTACTAAACAATTAATTCTGTTAGGATTTTTTTGTATGTGTGTATATATATATACATACATTCACTTATACATACGTACGTATGTTTATAATTCGCAGAACCGGCGAAATATTCACAAACACTAATCTCTGGTCGAAGGAGATTCGAACCTACGAACCTTGGGACAAAGTACGCAGTGCTTTAACCACCGTTGTATGGTGTTGTACGGTGGTTAGAGCACCGCGTACCTTGTCCTAAGGTTCGTGGGTTCGAGTCTCCTTCGACCAGAGATGAGTGTTTGCGAATACATACATATATACGCTGAAAAGCAAAAATATCGTCTTAATTATATATATAGAAATCCAAATATTCTTCCTTGAAGCCTTTTTATCCACTTCTCCCAGGCTATGGGTCCCACAATTTACACCAGAGGTGGACCCCATCCTATATATATATATATATATATATATATATATATATATATATATATATATATATATATATATATATATATATATATATATGCAAAACAACCACTCTGAAAGAATAGAGAAATTCCTTGATAATGTGAGTAGTCACGAAAGCGCTTGGAATTTCTCTATTCTTTCAGAGTGGTTGTTTTGCATATTTTGAAATCACCTGTTTACTGTGATCTTATTGCATATATATATATATATATATATACACATATATATATATATATATATATAAATATATATACATATATATATATATATATATATGTATGTATATATATATATATATATATATATATATATATATATATATATATATATATATATTATATATATATATATATATATGTCGTGCCGAATATGTAAAACTGGTCAATTAGCAAGAACTCATTTAAAATTAAGTCCTTTCTAAAAAAAAATTCTTATACGTTTAAAGATATATTTTTTTCATTAATGTTAATGTAAAAATTTATAATTTTGCACTAAAAGAATCTTAGAAAACTTACCTAACCTTATTATAACAAGAACAATTTATTTTAGCCTAACCCCACTAAATATATTTTAGATTTGTTTACAATAATTAATACTAAACAAACACAGTGAAATATATTTTTTTAGTTAGGCTCAGAATGATTTTGGCGAAATTATTGGATACACAAATTTTCACTTGTCCTATATGGCAAGATGAGCGTTGCTATTTAAGCCAAGATCGCAAGTTCTGCCTATTCGGCACGACATATATATATATATATATATATATATATATATATATATATATATATATATATATATATATATATATATATATATATATATATATATATATATATATATGGGGTCCACCTCGTGTAAATTGTGGGACCCATAGCCTCGGAAAAGTGGATAAAAGGGCTTCAAGGAAGAATATTTGGATTTCTTCCTGTATAGTCTAAATAGGTCACTTTGAAAAGACATCTGAAAAATCTAGGAGTGGCCGTTTTCTTGATGGCCACTCGTTTCACCTACCATTTTTCATATATATAAATGGAAGGAGCTCGTTAATTGAGGCCATTTTCAAGTTAACTGGTATGTTGACTTACAGCTACTGACGAAGATGACGGGGAAAAAATGGCCTAGTAAAAGATCCGACACAACATAAGCTGTGGATTGTGGCGGGTCCTGAAGTGAGTCGGTTAGTTGTTTATACTAAGCAGTGTTAGGTGCGAAAAATGCAGCAGACACACATTACACCACCCGGACCTCCACGATGCAGCAATATTGGGTGGAGAGATTTGGATGGGAGTCCGTATGTTTTCCTGTACAGCCAGTCACTCTCAAGAACGATCCGTGAGGGAGGGGAGGGGGGTTCATAGGGGATGTGGGGATAGGATTAGAGTAGAGGGGGGGAGAGGAAAAACTGGAGAGGAAGAGAAAAAGCCTAGGCTCAACCCAGCAGCGGGGCATCGTGTGGCAGATTGTTGTATTTCCTTTTCCTTCTTGCTCGCATCACTAGTTGTGGTTGGGGGTGGGAAGCATTGGACCGACGGGGCGAGAAGGGCACCAAAGACAACATACACAAGTCTCATTCCTGCTTGACCCGTGGCTGCGGTGTTACCATGGCTAAGGTGGGGGAGGGGTGAGGGGCAGGATGAGCTGAGGGTGGGTTTCGTGGGTAAAACAGACGTGTTTATCTTTCCCTGAACAATGCTTCAAAGTGGCAAAAGTTTGGCCACGAGAGATCCAAGTGTAAGATGACCCATAACACCTGCGTTGCTTGTGGAAGAGAATTTAACACTGCAGTGTCACAACTTTAGAGACTCATATAAGGCTAATAACAGTGTGGTGCACAAGAGGAAGAGTGTGATACTGGGCTTTATGATGAGAATATAGGCTTTGTAGAGGCCTACCGATTCATCTCGTAGCCGTTGCCTCTAGCCGTAAGACCCCAGCTGCAGCGAGTCATTTTTGATGGGACAGAGTCGTCCCCCCTCCCTCGGCGACTCGTCCTGTTCAACTTTCGGGTACCTTGCTGGTGGACCTAACACCTGCACAGGTCACTGCCAGCCCCGCCTGCCCGCTTCTGTTGCTATTTCCCAGGAGGTGGCCAGGAAGTCAGTGGCGGCTCTCCTGATAATTTAACATGTTTATTATGGACCCCATACCCCTCCTGATAGGAAAAGTCCCAAGGGGCTGCATCTACTATGGGTCGCCGGCGGAAGTGTTGGATGATGAGCATCATCCTGCTTCCTCCAAGAGTCATTACCACTTACCTTGAGAAGCTTCTCTCATCTGGTACCTCCAGCTGGGACTAGCTGCTCTGAGGGACCTAGTCAAGAGTTGACACGAGGCTGGTGGTCCGCCTCTCAAACCCCAATGGGTACCACAACCAAGGTTTCTTCCGTTGTCCTCTGCAGGATCTGAGATGATGCAGGTGAGAAATGATGTGAGTAGACATATAATTTGCACTATTACAGGCAGAAGTTGTTGAGAAAGGATAGCCCACTTACAATAATAATAAATAACTGAGTCATAGATATAGCCATGTTTACAAATGAATAAAAATTATTGTTGATTATACTGCATTATCCGTTTGAGTGGCATCTGTAGACACATGATGAAATGCTTGGTTAATGTTCTCTGAACCTGACAATAATAAATGTATTCTTTATGAAACTATAAACGTTGTCTGAATCACTTTTCTTTACCAGCCTGATCAGCGCTGTATAGCCCTTGTGGCTTAGCGCTTCTTTTTGATTATAATAATAATAATTTACCAGCCTGATGCCAGGCTGCTGGGAAAGCCAGTGTCTCGATGCCTGTAAATACTATAGTAAAGATGGCAGTCATCTTGGATATCCGATTTACAAGGAATCATCCTACCAGTATCCTTATCCTCGTGGCAGTACAAAAGTGGACATCCTATACCTAAATAACACCATGTAAGCAATTCACTTGAATAAATTACTCTGTGTTCATATACAGTAGATCTGTACTGGATCTATCTGGATGATCGACGACCAGCTTGGTAGATGAATTTCTCAAATCCAAAGGTGACAGAGTGGCACCCGCTGGATTATTAACCTAGATACCGCAGAGGCTCACTATCACTTAAAAACACTTATGAACCATAATCCAGGTTCATCCATCTTTCTGGTTCATCCATCTTTCTGGTTCATTCATCTTTCTGGGTCGTTCATCTTTCTGGTTCATTCATCTTTCTGGGTCGTTCATCTTTCTGGTTCATCCATCTTTCTGGTTCATTCATCTTTCTGGGTCGTTCATCTTTCTGGTTCATTCATCTTTCTGGGTCGTTCATCTTTCTGGTTCATTCATCTTTCTGGGTCGTTCATCTTTCTGGTTCATTCATCTTTCTGGGTCGTTCATCTTTCTGGTTCATTCATCTTTCTGGGTCGTTCATCTTTCTGGTTCATTCATCTTTCTGGGTCGTTCATCTTTCTGGTTCATTCATCTTTCTGGGTCGTTCATCTTTCTGGTTCATTCATCTTTCTGGTTCTTCCATCTTTCTGGGTCGTTCATCTTTCTGGTTCTTCCATCTTTCTGGTTCATCAATATCTTGAACTACGTTAGAATAGCACTCATTACCTTGAACTACGTTAGAGTAACACTCATTACCTTGAACTACGTTAGAGTAACACTCATTACCTTGAACTACGTTAGAGTAACACTCATTACCTTGAACTACGTTAGAGTAACACTCATTACCTTGAACTACGTTAGAGTAGCATTCATTACCTTGAACTACGTTAGAGTAGCACTCATTTCGGGAGTCAGCTAATATTGTCCCTATTTCTTGGGTAATCTGCGCCACCTGTTAACAGTCAGGGCGGTGCTCATGGTAATTGAGCCATCATTCAACAGCCTTTGAAAGACTTGTTAGTAATTGCGTCGTAAATTAACAGCCAATGGGGCATTTGTTAGTAATTGCGTCATAAATTAACAGCCGACGGTGATTCCCTCGGAAATTGCGTCACTTGTCAACAGCCAATTTCATGTTTTGGTATTTATAAGTGATCAGCAACGAATGAGAAACTTTTAGAAGTTTTCCACTGATCAACAACTAATATCAATATATTATTACCGATATTATTATTATTATTATTATTATTATTATTATTATTGCGGTTTAGTGTCCATGTACAGTATTACATAAAGATGCATCTAACTTACATATGTAAAGTATTCGTTTCACACAGTGGTGGGGCGGGATACATAGTGTTACTATTAAAGATATAACGTCGGACACTATAAATACTCTAAAGAGCAACATATATATTTACGTGTCAGTAACACTGGCTCACGTAAAGACAAGCTAAGTCACGCTTATCTTAGTTTCCTCTTCCAAGTGGTTTAGAGAAAATAGGAAGAACTAAAACAGCCTTGGCGAGATGAACGCATTGTTGCACTGTCCTTTGTAGTATCCCAAAACTTAGACTGTCTCTTTGTCAAGGCTAACAACTGAATATTATTGACGATGGGAAGCATCGATGAAGTTGTCATTACGGATAACTTTAACAAGTTGTTATGGTGTCAGAGGCTCGTAGGTTTTTTCAGAGACGACTCACAGTAATCTGCCAACTATGCAGTGTAATACACTGAGTAGCATCTGCTTCAATAATACTGTAATTTGACTAATGATATGGAAAAATAAAAATTCTGAACACAGAGTTATCAGTAATGTTAATTAAGGTTAGTAATGATGTGACACAGGTCGACGATATGTGACACCTGTCATTGTTCATAATGTGACAGACAGAAAGCAATCATTAATGTCAGCCCTGAAGATTTTTAAGGATAACCATAATGTACAGAATGTCATGTTAAATATAATGTCGGTTTTTCTATGCCATACATATAATGTCATGTTATACTTGTGGTGTTGAGGTGAGCAAACGCTGTTGTTTATATGACAATCAGTTTTAGTGACAGTGCACCATGTCATCAGAAATAGCCTTGATAGTGAGCATAAGTTGTGGTCAACCCAAGTTGTGGTCAACCCAAGTTGTGGTCAACCCAAGTCGTGGTTAACACACGTCTGGATCAACACTGATCATGGTAGTTGTGATATTTGTAGAACTCTTTGACCATGTAGGTCTTTCAGCGCACTTAACAACTGAACAATCTCTCTCTCTCTCTCTCTCTCTCTCTCTCTCTATATATATATATATATATATATATATATATATATATATATATATATATATATATATATATATATATATATATATATATATATATAACAACAATGAAAGCATCAACAATAAAAACTAACAAGAATAAATTGCATAAAACAAATAAATATTATCATACCAAGCTAAAATAACTAGCATCAGCTTATTTCAAATCCAGCAATATCTAAAGCATACTTCCACCACCTGGGATGCCACCTTCAACAATCGACTAACACACAAGTACCTACTTGCTGCTAGGTAAACAAGGGCAGCAGGTGTAAGGAAACATACCCAACGTTTCCACCTTTGCCTCGGACACTCAAAATGTGAGCTGATTGTCTTGTGTTCGCTGATGAAAGTCAGCGTCTCAGACTGCAGACACATCGAGGCCACAATACAGAAGGCTCACGTCTGAAAGCCAAATGGCACAGGAAACTTCACACACAAACAGCTAAGAGCTCTCCCTCTCTAAAGCGCAAAATTTAACAAACTAAGAAATGTCCAAACTAAGTAAGTAACGGTAGGAATATTTTACCTGTGACCCGTTTCCGTAATTTTCTTACTCCCGCGGCCCCTGGGCCAGGCCTCTCTATTGACTGCCTGGTCGACGAAGCCGTTGCTGTTGGTGGTCTGTCGGTTCACATATACAACACAGCCTGGTTGATCTGGTACACCGCGGAGATAACGATCTTGAAGATAGTGACCTATACACAGGTTCCAACAATATATCTGCTGGAAGCAGATTGAAAAGTCTAATTCCGCGAATACTGATACAGCATTCTCGTACTGTGCCTGCAGCTCCTGTGGTTTTCACTGGATCTATGTTTACTCTCCCTCGTATTTCTATCACTCCAGTACACATGTAAGATACATCTGTATCTTATATGTACATACTTTGCATCTCTCTCTCCTCTTTTCTTTCCAGAGAGCACATTTTCATTTTTTGAGACCTCAGTAATTTAAATTCTCTACTGGCTCTAGGTGAACGGTAAACACTCTCTATTTTTCAGCTCTGCTATCTCGCTCGATTTGAACGATTCTCTCAACACTGAATGGTACTCCAAACGAGAAAGCACACGTGATTTGAATAGGGTTGTCACTGGCATTATTTCTTGCACTGAAAGTTCTCATTATCTAGCCGGCCATTTTCCTGGCCTTTACGCCGTTTGCTGCACTGTGTTCTTTAAAAGACAAACAGCTGACGTCATAATTCCCAGGTTTTTTAAATACTGTTTTCATTCCCTAGGGTGGCCCTCCTGTGATTTGTATATCGTTTTCTTTCGAGTGCCTCAGTTTTTTCTTACCTGACTAATTGAAATTTGTTCTCATTAAACAACAAATATCCTTCCGCCTGCCAGAGCAATTTGTTTATAAGCTCTTGAAGCGTTCAGTGTACTCTACAGAGGTGACTTTCATGTTAATTTTTGTGTCATTCACAATGGATAATACAAGCCTGAGGTCTATGTTTTCATCTATGTTATAAGAATGAGAAACAAGAGGTGGCAGCAAGACTGTGTCTTGCAGTACTGAACTTTTTACGATGATAAAACTAAGTTTTGCAGTGTCTTCTGTTACTGTACGTTCGAACCTCAGGCAATCGTAACCCAATTTACCTACTTTTCCTGTTGTACCTAATGATCTTATTTTATGAGCCATCACTTCACGGTCGCATCTATCAAATGAATTTTGGGTTCTTACTCAGGTAAAGTGAACCAGAATTACGAGGACACAAATCTGTTATTCCCAACCTCTACCTTCCCTCTTCCCCTCTCTCTCTCTCTTTCTCTCTCACACACACACACAAAATAGAGAGGGAGAACTAAGATCAACACGGGGGAACAGAAACGTCATGGTCAACACTTAGTCAACTATTAAGGTTGAAGAAGGGAGGGGACGGGGATCTCACTAGAAAGGAACTGAACAAAAGATTTATGGAGATATTCTATAATCTCAGGTAGAATCAGAAACATTGCTAGAGTCAGAAACAGAAAGAGAGAGAGAGAGAGAGAGAGAGAGAGAGAGAGAGAGAGAGAGAGAGAGAGAGAGAGAGAGAGTACCAACGAGTACTGGCCACAATCTAGACAACGGGAGGGGAGGTGAAGAAAGTAAAAAGTGAGAGAAGTAGATACCTCGAAGGCAATGAGACTAGACAAAATCTCTCCATGGGTCCCGGAAGAGGGAGCAGAGGACCTGTATGAACCACTAGCAGCGATCTTCAACAAATCGATTGAAACAAGGCAGCTTTCGGAGGTCTGGAAAACAGCGAATGTAGTCCCAAGAGGCCAGCACCACACACTGTACCCTAGACACCAGCATGACACATTGTACCCCAGAGGACAGAACCACACACTGTAACCTAGAGGACAGCACCACTGTACCGTAGAGGGCAGCACCACACACTGTACCCTAGACGCCAGCATGACACATTATACCCGAGGACAGAACCACACTGTAATTTAGAGGACAGCACCACACTGTACCGTAGAGGGCAGCACCACACACTGTACCCTAGACGCCAGCATGACACATTATACCCGAGGACAGAACCACACTGTAATTTAGAGGACAGCACCACACTGTACCGTAGAGGGCAGCACCACACACTGTACCCTAGACGCCAGCATGACACATTATACCCGAGGACAGAACCACACTGTAATTTAGAGGACAGCACCACACTGTACCGTAGAGGGCAGCACCACACACTGTACCCTAGACGCCAGCATGACACATTATACCCGAGGACAGAAACACACTGTAATTTAGAGGACAGCACCACACTGTACCGTAGAGGGCAGCACCACACACTGTACCCTAGACGCCAGCATGACACATTATACCCGAGGACAGAAACACACTGTAATTTAGAGGACAGCACCACACTGTACCGTAGAGGGCAGCACCACACACTGTACCCTAGACGCCAGCATCACACACTGTAACCTAGAAGCCAACACCACACACTGGATCACAGAGGGCAGCACCACACACTGTACCCTAGACACCAGCATGACACATTGTACCCCAGAGGACAGAACCACACACTGTAACCTAGAGGACAGCACCACTGTACCGTAGAGGGCAGCACCACACACTGTACCCTAGACGCCAGCATCACACACTGTAACCTAGAGGCCAACACCACACACTGGATCACAGAGGGCAGCACCACACACTGTACCCTAGACGCCAGCACCACACACTGTACCCTAGACACCAGCACCACACACTATACCCTAGACGCCAGCACCACACACTGTACCCTAGACACCAGCACCACACTATACCCTAGACGCCAGCACCACACAGAACAGTAGAGGCCAGTACCACACACTGAACCCTAGAGGCCAGGACCACACACTGTACCCTAGACGCCAGCACCACACACTGTATCCTAGAGGCCAACACCACACACTGTACCACAGAGGGCAGCACCACACACTGTACCCTAGACGCCAGCACCACACACTATACCCTCGAGGCCAGCACCACACATTGTACTCTACAGGCCAGCACCACACACTGTACCCTAGACACCAGCACCACACACTATACTCTAGACACCAGCACCACACAGTACAGTAGAGGCCAGTACTACAAACTGTACCGTAGACGCCAGGACCACACACTGTAACCTAGACGCCAGGACCACACACTGTACCCTAAGCGCCAGCGTCACACACTGTACCCTAGAGGCCAGCACCACACACACTGTACCCTAGACGCCAGCACCACACACTGTACCCTAGACGCCAACACCACACACACACTGTACCCTAGAGGCTAGCACCACACACTGTACCCTAGGGGCCAGCACCACACACTGTACCCTAAGGGCCAGCACCACACACTGTACCCAAGACGCCAGCACCACACACTACCCTAGACGCCAGCACCACACAATGTACCCTAGAGGCCAGCACCACACA